>NW_026000019.1:2557752-2589071 GCF_001458135.2 Marmota marmota marmota
TGTAAATCAATGGATGTGTAACTGATGTGATTCTGCAATCTGTGTATGGGGTGAAGGTGGGAGTTCATAACCCACTTGAATCAAAGTGTGGAATATGATATGTCAAGAAATTTGTAATGTTTTGAACAACCCACAATAAAAAAAATTAAAAAAAAATGAAAAAAAAATGGTGATGTGTCCTGACTATCTTTATGTCAGATACCATAGCACTGAAGGCCAAGAAGTAAATGCTTTTTAAAAGCTGATGGAAACTGTATTACCTGACATAACACCTAAGTGATCAAAATGTAAAGAGATAGGGGATTAGTATACTGAACCTAGTAAAGATGATTTCAGATACTACAATTTAATGTACAACCTTCAGTCCTACAGAAGTATTAAGTATTTAAGGCCTATAAACAATTTGAAAATATTTGTTAGTAATATAGCAATACTAGCTGAAGAGAAAAGGCAACAAAATATAGTAAAAAGGCTACAGTCAGATTCTAGTATATAAATCATATGACCTTGTAGTATGAAGTGTCACTGAAAACAGATTATTTAATGAATGGATAATTACTTGATGATGTTGGAGAAAAATAGATAATTAAGTCTATTTAAAAGTATCTGATTAATGAGATGAACATAAATTAAGCATAAAAATACTAGTAATAAAAACTGGTGAATATTTCCATTATTTTAGAGAAAGTTTCTTTCTACATAAGAAAACTAAGTATCTTCAAAAACAAGGTTTGTATATCTGGCTATGTAAGATATGAAAGCTTCATTTTTCAATTAAAATCATAAAATTCAGAGGTAAAACTGACAAAATTCTGAAAAACAATATATTTTGTATGTAAAGAATTATCATGAATCAGTGACTTGCCAACTATCCCAGTATAAGATATATATTTTATATAAAATATATGAAAAGGCAATTCTCAAAAATAGGAAAACCAAAACCATTAGAATTTAGAGAGCAATTATAATTTTAGATTTGAATTTTATAATACAGGTGGCAATTTATACGTCGAATTCTAAATAACCAAAGTGTAAGTATGTTCAGGTTTCTAAGTATTATTTCCTAAATATGAATCCATGGATATGAAGTCCAAATATGCTCTTTATGTATAAATGTCACTTTCCAATCATATGAAAAATTAAATATGATATTTGTTTGTAAAATAAGAATTGTTTCTAAAAAGAAAAAACTGCCAACAGAGAAAAATAGGAAATAGAATTTGTAGTAATTAAACTACAATGTATTAATAAGGTGGAATATTAAATAAGCATCGAGAAATGGAGAAAGTATCTAATGCCAAGAAATACATTCCAAGATGACATAGATATACATATACACTTGTTGTATATGTGTCTATATTCACATGTAAAAGTATCTGGTCAACATAAAATGAGGTGATAATTATTATTTCTGGTTTGATATTTTAAGTATTTTAATTTATCTGAGTTCTTATATACAAAAAAAAAAAAACAGGAAAAAAATCTCAAGAAAACCTTACGTGACAATGTATTATACTACATTTACTACTTTATATTACACTTACTACATTATAGTTCTGGAGCTCAAAAGCCCAAAATGGGTCTTCCTGGGCTGAAGTCAAGGTGTCGGGAGTGCTGCAGTCCCTCTGGAGGCACATGTGAGAAGCATTTTCTTGCATTGCAAGGCAAGCTTCCTGGAATCCTTGGCTTGTTCCCCTCACTCCCCACCCACCAAAGCCTGTAGTGAGAGTCCATTCCTTCTCACATCACTGACATGGAGTCTACCTCCTTCTTCCTCATTTATAGACGCTTTTCATCTGGATTATCCAAGAAAATACTGCATCTTAAGGTCAGATTGTCAACCTTATTCCCTTCTGCTGTCTTACTTTCTCTTTGTCATGTAAGGCAACAGTCACAGGGTCTAGGAATTAGAAGACTTCCATATTTGAAGTCCATTATTCTACTTCTTACAAATGATCATGAATATTTGCTCGCAATGAACACTGTTTTCAGTAATATTTACTGAATTCTTGCCAAATGATGGAAACTATCCACATACTGAGGGTAAAAAGTTAACAAAGTGGAAATGATTCTTCAAGCAGCCTTTACAGATGTGTTATTATTAATAGTGCCCTTGTTTTTCACAGAAGTCTTTTGCTGGGTGTGCATACTACAGAGAAAATGTTGGTACATGGTTACTAATGACAAACGATCGGAACCTCATAATTTAGTCACACATTCTCAGAGTGTTTACTGAATATCACCCATGGACTCAGAATCATGCTAGGTGCTAGAGATAAAATAAGCCAGAGAGAAATAGTCTCTGTTCACATGCATAACTAAAAGTATGAGTAGTTAAAATGAGAGAAAAGAAGATTTGCTACAAATTCTTGCAGAAGTAGTTAATATATACATAATACTGATCAAAATGTATTATTGTGAAAGTCTACTTTGTGCCATCTGGCAATATTTTAAAGAACATTATTTTGAATATATGTATTGACTTTTAATAAAGGCTTTTATTCATACATATATAAATGTAAATATCTACTCCTTTATAAAAGAATACATAATATATGCACACATTGCTAGTAGAAGCTAGATCAAACCCATTAAGCATATCACTTAAACTTCACTGTCTTAGGAATTCATTTTGAAAACCACTATATCCATGAGATGGGGTAAGTGCATTCTTATCTTGAAAGTAGAGTTTTTCATATAATATGGATAATACTTTTTACGTTTTTCTCCTTTAATTTCTATAAATGTGTGGTCTTCCTTAGAGTTGGCTCAAGATTTCCTTTCTTCTGGGATTGGGAATGAGAGTTCTAAGTTGTGATATTATTCTAGCACTTATAAACAGCATTTTAAAGCCAAAAAAAATCATAATCTGTGTTCCTTCAGCTTCTCAATCAGAAAATCATTAAAGTAAAAGTAAAAATCAGGGTTACAAAGTTCTTCCCATGTATAGAGAGAACATTCCCATTTATTACTGATCGGTGATAGGTTGGAATTGAGATGGAAAGTAACCAATTCATCTCTGTTTACCTGAGGCCTTTTATTCACTATTAATTGTACAGATTAGTGGGGTTCATGTGCTATTTTGATTCATGCATATATATGCACTGATCCAATCAGGGTGATTACCATTTCCCTCTCCTTATCATTTCTTTAGTTTTGGAGATTTCAAACTCCTATTCTAGATATTCCTAAAACATACATTAGGTTATTGTCAACTACTGCTACTCTACTGTGCCTGCGACTTTCTAGATTGTAATATTCTGTTTCCAGCAAAATCCCAGAGTACTGAACAAACCAAAAAGTTGGTCATTCTAATTCAGTCCCTGCACATTATAGGATACAGAGAAAGATCAGGGAGAAAAGTCTGTTGAGTGGTCACAGCTCCCATTAACAAAAGGAGAGTAACGTGGAAAAAGAGTTGCCCCTTTCTAACCTCCCCCAAGACACACCCCAGGAAACCTGCTGGGACCACTAGAAACATTGGGGATCACTTTTTTTCAAGCACCTTTTCTTCTACATCATGGATTCTCAGTTGAAAAAGTAAATGGGCCCTCTGCAGCAGCTGGGTATGGATAACAGAGGGGAGGGTTAGTTGGCTGCAGGACACCTCAGCATTCAGGATCTGCAGCCAGCAGGGCACAGTATGAAAGAGACCAGATCAGTAGTTACATCCTCCACAGGATTCATCTATAAATGTCTGCATAGGAAACAATCCAAGTGCACAGAGTCATGCCCCAGAGAATAGAAAAGAATGTTACCTACTCTCCCTGGTCCTCCATTCTTGTGCTTTACCATGAGATTACATAGGTTATATGCCTCCTCTGAAACTGACACTCCCAGAATTAAACACTGATAGAATGAACACTTTTGTTCAGCGAAAATTCAGTATTACCCGAATATACTCATTGTCAAATTACAGTAGACTTTAAGTTGTTTATATACAAGAGACATTTTTCCTGCACATCTGACTTGTAATCTGAGCTTCATGTGTGATCCTGCTGAACTTAAACAACTACACAAAGCTCAAGAGTTGGAACTGTAGGGCTCCCCATCAAAAACAGCCACCCGAAGTGAGTAGATGTGATTTGGTTTTATTTCCTAGCAATACAAAGTTCTCTGATGTTTTTAATCAGTCATCAAACATTTAAGTGCCTTAAAGATACTTACCTAGCCCCATCTTTGGTTGTTGCTTTACACAGAAAACACAAGCAGCTCTTGTCCTTAATTAGTTGTTTTAATAAAATAGGGTTCATCTCCAATTTCCTACTTTGCTTGGATTCTTTTAAACCAGGCCTTTAACCACTGACTGAAACTCAAGGGGGAAAAAAATCTTGCTGATTCACATGGGTACTCAGAGGCTTCAGCATTCTGGCTGCTCAAGAGACCTTTAATAGCTCAGACCCCTTTGAAACAGCAGTGAATCCCTTTAAATCTAGAGGATTATGTTTTTTCAAAGATTGGAATGGGGAAAATCCTCTTTTTCAAAAAATCCCCCTAAGACACCATAAATCCAATAGTCAGTATTTTTGCTTGATTTACTATAGTGGAGATGGTTTGTGTTACACTTAAACAAGATGTATGTTTACTTGTGTTTGTAAGATATATTCTCCTAGACACCCAGGTGTCAAGTACATTTTCTTCTGATCAACATTGTAAATTAATTTTTAAAAACCTTTTGAAAGTGCTCCGATTGCAGAGCCAGAACTGTTCCCCTAACACAACCATACCTCTGCATCCTTTCATCCATTTCTGCACAGCTTGAATAAGATGACAATAGCAGGCAGCCAGATCACTTTAGTCACCAGGAAGAAAAATGGATACTTTAATAACAGAAAGAAAAAAGGAAAGGAATTGGTATCCAGCTATTCCATCCAGAGAAATCAAACTCGTACTCACACTCCCCCAAAAGTCAATAAATGCTGACACAATCAGGAGGTTGAGAAAAATCAAGTAGTAATGAGGAAGGAGGGACATCTGGGTAGCATACCCACAGAAAGCTCAGGATTCCAAGTTCTGACATTGATAATGGATTCTCACCACTAAAGGAAATTTTGGCTGGACAAAATCCAACACATTATTATACTAAGGTCAGGATGAGATACCTCACTTCATGTTTCTGTGACCGAGACAACTCTGCAAGTTCTAGTTGTGCCATTATCCACCACTTGACCCAGATGCCTGGTGATGGAGACGGATGTTAGGCAGTGGGACTACTTAAGGTGTGAACCTGGGAGATCGAAACACAGTAAATGTCTCTCCTGGTAGAACAATATTTCAAAAGCTATGACTAAACTGTCCATAAGATTATGAAAAAAACTGTCGTGTCTATATTTTGCTCACTTTATTGAGCAGAACATTTATATTATAGCCAACAGGAAGTTTAAATGGAACTTGAAGTTGGTGAGTCATTTCAACACTGAGCAAACTGAAGAAATATTCTTTAAGATTCAGGCTGAAAGTATCTGACAAAGTGCATTATACATAGACTGCATTTGAGAAAAATGGCTACCTCACTTTTAATAAAGGCAGTTTTTAAGAAAATCAGATTCTTATGAATAAAACAATATATTTGAGGAAATATTGGGCAGGTCCCTTCTGTAAAAACAAAGATCTGACCTGAAAGAAAGTAACATACATTTTCTCTCTGTAAATTTCTAACAGCAAATATTAGGCTTTTTTGCTGCAAGGTATACAATTACTCAAGCATGTAGTTAAAAGAAGTCCTTGAATCTTATCTGCTTCAAAACAGGTAATATTCAAATCTTTAAGAAAAACTGTTTTCTGTCCTAACCCTAATAGGTTCCAAAAAGATTAAGCAGCAGTCATTTTAGCCTCTTCAATACATTTCATTTTTTAATTTAGGGATTTTGAAACACCAGATAGCAAGTATGTAGATTGTTAAGAACAAGGCTATTCATATTCTGAAACAGTGAAAATTTTACACACACCAAATTCCGAACTTTTTACTTCATGTATATAAAGGTTCAGATTTTAAAGTAAATTTTGTAAGGATCTTTAACCTTGTGTCCTTTATTCATTCATTTGCTTATTTATGTGTCCTTATAGATTATCATGGATAAATTGTTCAGAACTTCTATTTACAGCTTGTATTAATACAGGGAAGTTACTATTGTTATTAAAACTCCGATTTACACTCTCACAGATCTGACTGGATGCATCACAGCTAAGGTGGGAACTGAGTGTGATCAGTAGCTATGGAATAGAGCAATCAAGGGCAAAGCAGTATTCCAGGTTAAAGCAGAAATAAAATAAACTGAAATATGTTGTAGGTAGACAGCTAAAAGGAGGTCCTCAAACAAGGGCTCCAGAACCGACACTGGCTATAAGAACCCGGTTGGCAGGGGTGAGGTTTTAACCTTGAGCCAGAGCAGAAACAAGCAAGAATTCCTGTGCATCAGTGCATGCAGCAAAGATCCTGAAAAAGATCTGTCCCTGCTCTTCAGCAGGGGAGGAGCTTTTAGGGACCTGAGCCTTTCAGGCTAGGCTGAAGCTGGCCATTTGGAGGTAAGTTGCCAGGGCTCCAAATTGGTTCATCCTGCTTTCTTAGAAGGTTTGCCTCTGTACCCAATTCCCATCCCTGTTCTCTCCCTTGCAGAGCTTTGAAGTTATCTTTTTCCCTGAATTCTTGGAACCTGATCATCACAGGTCCCTCAAAGACCTCTCATGTTTTGTTTCCCCTCAATCCTCATTTTCTGTTCTCTTCTCTCTAGACACCTTCTCCAAGGTATTTAGATGTATACTTTTCTTTGCATGTGTTTTTCAAAGACTATCCTGTGTAATTCTTAATCTACATAAATGTGATCTGCTTTCTATTTCCTTCTGTTTACCTGTTCACTCAGAACTGTTTGAATAGTTATGTGGATGGAACTCAAACTCGTAGAAGAAAACTTCTGCGTGATTTTCTATTAAGTGCACCCAACACACTTTAGCCACTACTCCCCTCTGCCTGTAACTGATTGCCTCCAGGTCCCACCACAACACCGAAACATTGATCAGCCTCAGACATGTGGACCAAGACACTGTTAAAGCAAGTCTGTGGGATTTATGTCCAGAGGCAGAAGTATGGGTTAAGACATAATGTAACAAGGTACAACTGCCCAATCAACTGCTACCAGCACCATGCGAGAGTTTCAATGTCCCTGCATCCCTGAAAAGTTAAAATTGTGTATCTCTAATTTTCAACAATGAAAATGATCTGCAAACTATGTCCTGTTGCCTGACTGCCTATTTTTGTAACAAAGTTTTATTAAAATGCATCCATGCCCATTTGATTGTTGTCTAGGTTGCTTTCATGCTACAATGACCAAGTTGAATAATTGTGACAGGGATAGTATTGCCTGCCTATCCAAAAATATTTACTATGTGGCTCTTTAAGAAATAGTTTGATGACCTCTAAGTAATAGTTCATTGCTGTTAATATTCATTTCTCTGATTGACTGAATGTAGTACCTCTTCACATTCTTATTGTCCTTTGCTTTTTCCTTTTGTAATGTGCCTATTTATACACGTTTGGATTTCTTTTTGTTGGTGTACAAGGACAGCCATATTCTAGATTAATATTGCAAAGTTCTCCTTTCTTTCACCTGCCTTTTCATTGTACACATGACCTTCATAAAAGAGCAAACCTTAATTTTGGCATCAAATTAATCAAAGTGCACGTGGTTACAGTTGGTGATGGTGTTTATGAAGTCCCTCACTACATGGTATTTATAAAGGTTTTCTTTTTTGTTTTGCATTAACCAAAGTAATACTTCTCCCTTGGACTATTAATTCACTAGATTTTATCAATTTCCTAAATTTCTCAATTCCTAAATCTTTTTATTATCCTTACTAATTAAAATGGGTAGTCTTCTATCATCTATGTGTATTCTCTCTTGGTTATAAGCTTCTAACATACATCCCATTTTGTAGGAATCCAGTAATATCTGGTCAAGTTATAAAATGAAAGACTCTCATGGTCACAGTGAGACTGCATACTCTATTAGACCAACTCTGTAAATCAATATCATCCGTATGATGAAGATCAACACCTAATTATGTGGGAAAGAATATCAAAACATTGACAGTACTGTAAAGTACTGTTGTCATAGATGTCTAAATTTAAAAATTAAATTCATAAAAACTAACATATAGATACTGAGAAATAAAATTTCCTTTGATATATAATTAGCATTTTGAAATCCAAAACATACTTCCTCATTAGTTTTACCATATACGTTCAACCAACATGAAAAATGATGATCAAAGTTCTTTTGTCCTAAAGAATTCCACCTACTGTTCTGAGAGACCATCTTTCTCAGTTCTGTTGTTTTCCTCCAAGTCAAACTGGGTGTACCTAGGGCAGAAGGCCCTGACTTCATCTCCAGTCCATTTCTCTGGGTGATTTGTAGGGAACAGCCATGAAAAAAGAAATAACCACTGTCCCAAGAGAAGGTTTTGCTGGCCACATATTATAAAAGCAAGACATTCCCCCAACTCAGTGTTCCTCAGCCACAATGCAAATCTACTGGGAGCTTAGCATCTATCTGGGCTGTGTTGTGTCAATTCTGTAGGTAATTTATGTAAAAGTATCAATTTAAAATTTTTTAAAAAAATGTTCCATGTATTATTTATTATTTGTCCTTGTTAAACCAAATTTCAATAGAGTACATTAACTGAGAAAAACAATTTAAAATCCAAAGTGGTACCCAACATCAAATCCCTCTGTATTTCTCTAATAAAATGTTCCCCCAGTAGAACACATGAAGGTTCTCTTTTATGTAAATGATTTGTTAATAACTGAGAATTTAGAAGATTTTAATACACACACACAAATTAAGTTGTTTCACAGAATTTTAGAAGTGAAAAAGCTTAGAGACCATTTTGTTGGACTTTTGTTCAAGGAAGAAGTAACCACAGCCTAGGGAGGGTAAGCCATCCTGGCTCACCAAGCTGGGAAGTGGCCGAACAGGCATTTTACTTAAGCCTTCATCCTTCATGAGGCTTCATACTAGCACAACCACACTAGAGGCAAAGGAGGCAACTCACATTCCCAGCCCACCCAGTCAACACTGCCTACAGCAACAGGAGCCCCAAGTTCTAGTCTCTATTTTGCCACAAACTAGTTATGTTAGCCTGCCATTTTTAACTACCCAAATGTCAGTTTCTTCACGCACACTGAATTTCTCATGTCTTCCCCATACACACACCAAATCTAAAGCCAAGAACTGGTAACACAACAGACCATAGGATTAAGAGTGAAGGCTCTGGACTCACTGAGCTCCCGCCTAGATTCAAACCCTAATCCTGACAAATTCCTTCTCTTGTAATGCTTCTATCCCCTCCCTTAAAAGAGGACAATAATAGTGCCTCATGGGGCTCTTCTAAGAATTCATTAATACACATGAAATGCTTAGCAGAGCCTGGAATATCTAAAAATAATGTCAACCACTATTATAATTCAACTAAAAACATCTAAGTCATCTCAATCTTGGACAGGCTATAGTATTCTGGCTGCCACCATCCACCGACATCTCCCTTTACCCCAGTTATAGCTTTCTAATTCTTTCCTGACATGGTAGAGGAACTCAATACATCTTTCCACAGACTCCTCAAAGCAAACATTCTGCTTGTCACAATCTGCTAATGAGTTACAACATAGTTCCAAATTCACTCAAAGGGATTTCAGAAATTAACACTTATTTAAATGTCTATACTTTGTGTTCACTGTTCCAAGGTCAGCTAATTAATAATCATTTTCAGGCTAGATGTGTTTGGGGTGCAGTAAAAGCCATTTAAATTGTAAATATTAGCACTAAACACAGCTAAGGAATTGAATAAACTTCTTGACTCTCAGTAGTATCCAATATAATAAAAGTAAATTTTTAAAGTTAATTATCATGAAAATGTCAATTACTGAAACAAGCTTTGGAAAGATGAAGTCGAATGTGCAAAAGCCAGAGACCACACAAGGAGTAAAGCAATGGTATATCTTGGAAAACACACCATATATATATATATATATATATATATATATATCCTTCCCTTACCAGGTACTCATAAAATCAACAAACCTCAGACTTAGCAACTGAAGGGCTCTATCTATTCACTGACCTCTGGATCTAGTACTCTTCAACAAAAACAGGATGGTTCATCTAAATGAAAAGCCTTTTACACTATAAAATTTTTTGTGTAAAGCAATTCAGCATTGCTTTTTCCTGAGGACTCCGTCACTGCTGGGTGAACTCCTGTGTTTCTAGCTAATGGGCAAAGCAGCAGCCAGCACTCCAAGTTCACACCTACCACAGCAGTTACATATTCCTCTCCAGGCTCTCAGAACTGTTCCAAGGTTGAGATCCAGGGCTTTTCACCATGGTTATTTTGCAGGAAAACATTAGCAACATTTGCTATCAATAGCAATTCCAAACCCTATGTGTCTGAAAAACTCTTTAATAATGCATTGCTTCCTAATGATTTTACCAACAAGACAGGCATTGATGAATTTCAATTCAGGTCTGGAACAGCACTGTCCACAAGTCGGTATTGAACACTGCACTGGAGAATGGCTGCATTCATTAAGAGTCCAGGGAAGTCTCTCATTAGGTTAAGAATAATGGCTTTGGCAGCAATTTTTAAGGAAGGTTGAAAATATCTCTTCCAAAAGCAAACTTTTCCACCAAAATGGTATCCAGTTTGCTCTACTATTGATTCCACTTAAAATTAACTATCCAGGGCACTGCTTCGTGATCACAGAATTCACCAATTTTTATTTTAAAAGTAAATATTAACTGTAGAGTATGATCACCACTTATGGAAACATATTCCAGCATTACAAATTGACAACTGTGGAATTCATCAGTACCAAAGCATATTATAAAATAGATCAATACTTTCACTACTAAACATTATAAAAAGCAATGGTACAAGTAATATCATGCATATCAGTTTCTGTCTGAAGGTCCTATTAAAAACAAGGCTGAATATTTCTCAGGATCCTGATATTTATCAGAGCAACTTACTAATTTTCTACTATTGCTTTCTTGATGAAGAGAGCTTTACATGATCACTCAAGTGGAAAAGTCCATGATAGGACTATTTAATCACTAAACCTGATTTCTTTTGAACAGTTCATGGTAATGAATAAGAAAATTATACCAGTTTTAAGTCATTCTTCGGATCTGTGAAAGAATCATGGTGAGTCCAGCTGCTTCTTGTTAAGTGCAAATATGGTTTTCAGAATAAAAAAAAAAGGTGTCCTGAGTTAAATATAGTATATCCATACATCTATACTTCTGAACAAAAATAATTGCACTATACAAAACCTATTATTGGCTACTATTTACTTGTGTGCCACTGAAGAAGGAGCATTGGGGTAAACACACATTTGTTCACTTTTTTTTTTTTTTTTTTAAAGCCAGGAACCTGGGAGCTTAGCAAGCATCTCTTTCTTTCCCTCCAACTCTCTCCCTGTCCCAGGGGATGGCAAAAGATGGAAGAGCACAACAGAGTACAACAGAATACAAATGTGTGTTCTTTTCAGCCCAAAGGAAGGGTTGGCAACTGAATAGATTGTAAATAATTTCTCCCGTTCCATATTCCATGGAGTTCAATTTGAACTTGCTCAGAGTGAACCTGAGCAGCTGCCTTCTCTGAAACAATAATATATTTTGGAATCTAGGCCACAATATCTTCAGGCACAGATTAAATGTGAAAGTGAGGTTATATATCATTAAAATTTGTTTGTAATCTTCCTTACTCCTCACTTTGCCTCATTGCAGATAAAGGAATGCAAAGTGTGTCTTCTGGCACCTGTGAAAGACCTTGAGGAAACCACACCATATTCAGGGTTTTTGTACACCAATAAAATGTTAAACACAGAAAGAGGGAAAGGGAAAAAAGAAGGAATGGGAATGGGTGTATAAGAAAAAAGAAACACAAGTCTCACTTTAGGAGCCCAAATGAGAAGGGCTAAAGCTTTAATCTGTTTTCATAATTAACACAGCTGTGCTATAATTTAATTTTTATTCTAATGATGTCATTTAGCTATTCCTTGAATATTCAAGTGAGCAAAATATAAAATTATTGATTACTTATAAATCATTTCTATCTGGGGTTTATCTCTTAACTCATTTTTAAAAATAGAAGTATGCATTCATCAAAACCTAAGAATGGAAGACAGTAAAGGAAGATAGAGGGGGAAAAAATGAAATCATTGTATAATCTAAGCCAGTAGTATTCAACGTATTTATATTCCCTGTAGTATTTAAAAATTTTTCCTGATGTAAGGGCTCTCCACCAGATTAAATCAGAAACCCCATGAATGGGCCAGCAATAGTATTATCTTTCAAGTTCTTTGGGTGACTAATCCATGTAACCAGGGCTAAGAACCACTGTTGTCAACCAACTATATCATACTGTTTTTTTCCTTAGGCCCTGAGCATGAAAGAGAAGGAAAAGCATCCATAAAAATGTTTCATGCACATCTACAAGTATATTCTGGAAAACAGTTGCCAGAGACAAAAAGGTTCAATATCGGAGTAATTAGGGCATTGAACCTTGATCTCATAGATATTGGTCTGATTGCAGCAATTTTAATAGTTTGCTTCCTAAGCATCTGAGAAATATTGACTTCAGAAGTTTTACCACAAATTCAAAAGTAGTTATTTGAAAGGATTTATAGGAAGCAACTCCGAAAACTAAACTGCATCTGGCACATGTGTCACCGATAAATATTTTTAGAAAAGCTGGAAAAGCAGATAATGAGACTAGGATTTTAAGTACTAGGATTTCAGCTCTACATAAAAGCACCCTTCAAACAAAGCTTCTCCTGCTGTTATCTTTTAGGTGTCATTGGAGACACAGCTAATCATCTCCTGACTTCTGCCCTTTCAACATCCCCCCAAAAAATCACTTTGAGATGATTCCTCCAAATAAAGACAGGGACTCATAAAAGTGATTGCAGCTCCCGAGGACAGTGTCTTGCTCATCTTTGTATCCTCAGCAACTTTCACATTCCCTGATATAAGCAGCAGGAAGTGAGCAGCGCTGAAGTCAGGCTGCCTGCCCAGTCAGAGATGGGTCACTTGCTACCGGACCTGATGTTCTTTTCTGTTAGCTCATCTAGAAAATGAGGATAATAGTTCCTTTGCTACATAATTGTTGCAAAAAAGTGAAATGAGTTTGTAATACACATGAGATGCCTAGAACATTTCCCAGGATATGCTAAGTGCTCAGAGAATACTAACTCATTGTTATTACTACCTGTCATGCAGCAATGGAATGAATGAACCAACAAGCCAATGGATGCAAGAATAAGTGTCTTAGTCAAGGCTTTTCAGTCTTTTAATGGGTCTCCTATCGAAAAATTTATTGCTATAGGAAAGGTCATGTTCACTGACCTCCAATGGGACATAAGGACAGCTTACAAATGGTGGGATAATCCTTGACAGTTGAGGCACAGCAAGAACTAGGGACATTGAACAGGAAAGTATCAGAGATAAATTGCCTGTATTTCTGTTCTGCATGAGCCAGACCTGCAGGTGCCTGGAGTGAAGCCCAGACCTTCCCACAGAACCACTCAAGAAGCATAATTTTTCGGTGCCTAAGAAATATAGGACCCAAAGGCCTTAAGAAATCAGAAAAATAACAATCGTAATAACTGTATTCCCAACTTCACTCCTTTCATACCCCTTAAGTACCTAAACTAGGCTGCATAACTTGTGATAGAATTCTATGTAAGATACAACAAATATACAAAAACAATTCTCTCCTAGCCTCTATTAATTGTCCAACATTTTATTACAAAAACCAGTTTTGCTTAACTGCATTTAAATATGTACATGGCAAGGAAGACAGTGAGAAAAAAAATTAATCACCTTAATATTATCATTGACAAAGTGTTAAGAATTCAATGACAAATTTTACACAAGTTATGATACTTGCTACCAAAGATCACCCTTACTAGGACCCATCATAGGAAATACTTCAGTATAACCTAAATGTAGCAGAGGGGGACTCCATGTGGAGAAATATCCATGACACTGAAGTCCAAGAATAACCACCAGTATATAGAAAACTTATTCTGTTATGTACTTACATACCTCAAAGTACTTCAAAGAGAATAAAATTTTAAATCCTTAGACACAGTTGTGAAACTTAGTCCTCTCCTACTTTTCTTGCATTCTAAGACCATTCTCTGGCTTCAAACTTCTACCTCCTACTCTGGCCCTCAATAGTTCCATTTCCCCTCCCTGTATCACTGATGTAAATGGTCCAGTCTCCTCTCGTTCCATTTCCCCTATAGCCGTATCATTTTTTCAGTATGGCAGATGACCAGTCAGAAGGAATTCTTTGGAATTTGGAAATCTGGGAAGAAGCAATTTTTAAAGAAGATTAAAATAAATAGTTGCCATTATTATAACACCAGGTCCCCCAAAATATTGATAAAATTATATCCCAAATGTATTAAATTGCTAAATAAGTTTAGAAGAAGAACATCAACCAAGTTTAACAGTGATTACCAGTAGATGGATTTTTTTTTCCTTTTTGGCTTGTCAATATTTGGGAATTCTATACTAAGCTGTATCCTTCATTACTTTTGAAATAGCACATCAGTTTTAAGCCTCAGATGATTGGGACATTTAAATAAAGTGCACTCTCTCATTTGTCTTTCTGGGACATTTCTGTGTTTTATCATATTTTTACTTAATCCACAGCCTCCCCCTCATCAAAACAATTTATGTTTTAACTTCTTAATTTTAAGTAATCCTTCACTTTTCTCTCAACATTTTGGATACGAAGAGTATAGGAAAGTGTGAATCCCTTATTTCTTCTCTCCTCCTCCTTCAGAGTTTATTTTGGGTGTTTTTCATCATCTTCAAGAATAGATGGTCTATTTGTGCTTGTTAGCCAAGTTCTGATTGCTTAGCAATTCCCTTAGGCTGAGTAAAGATTAGCCCTTTTTTTTTTCCTCTTCATACAAACTTCAGAAATGCATCTTGCCTATCTGCCACCTTTATAGCATTATATGTGGAAGACAAGAATGGAGTAACAACAAGACAGAGGTAGATCTAAAAACAGAAGCAGCTGATCACTGAGACAGCTTCTTTTCCTTCTGATGTTGTTCTGAAAGACAAATGTCCCAGGAGACTATCATAAAATTCTCCACATGCTTTTGGCCTTACAAAAGCCCAAGAGAGGCTTGAAGTTTATAAACAGATTCAGGAGAATATTAAACACAAGATGAAGAACACAGAACAGAGCAGTCTTTGAATCTCTAAACAATCTGCATTTCATTTTCCAATTAATGTTTGGTTCCATGTGGGCCTAAGTTTGTATCCTATCCAAAGTTTTTCCTTCATTACTGCAAAGTTACGCTTCCATGCAATTGTCAAAACCGCTGGTCTATGCTCCACATGCTACGTGCCTGATGTTGGTTCCATTATAGAAGATGCACATGTACATGGAGGGAAAATTAACTGATCATTTGACATAGTGTGTGTGTGTGTGTGTGTGTGTGTGTGTGTGTATGGGGTGTGTGTATGTATGCATACATATATTTACAAATGCCATTTTCTTTCTCAGAGCTATCTGAATATTCATTTAAGATATTTTGCCTTAATGGAAATAGCTCCAGTAAATGCCTCATATCACCACTTTATGAGAAAACACTAAGTATTAGGTTGTCCTGTCTGAGTAGGAGGTGAAACTCAGACATTGTGGTATATGGAGATAGGTAATACTTCTTCCCATGAGAAACTAGATATTTCTGTTCTGTTTTTACATACAGTACTTTACATAGAGTAGGAAGTAACATACTATACAAAACCAAGATTAGAGGCAAGATTTTAACCATGTCCATCGTAAACTTTCAGATATATCTAAAATATTGGGCAAGGGTTAGGAGCTCAGAAAGAAACCAGATCAGAGGCAGTACCTTGAGAGACAAATAAGGTCTCTGAAATCACACACCAACATGGCCAAAGGGATACAGTGACAGCTGCACCTAGAACCAGTCCTGACCTGACTATGCTCACTGCAGGTACACAAGAAGGTAAATACAAGTTCTCAACAGAGAGTGATCCTATCAAATGCAAACAGTCCTGTGAAGAGACCTCATGACACAGGAAGTAAAAATCTATGTCACTTCAAAGAAACTGCTGAGTATTGCTGGCCCCGAAAGAGCTGAGAGCAGAAGTGATTGAGTTAAAACAGCAGGAATTTGTTGTTGTTGTTTTGCTGGTAATATAAAGGGAGGACAGGTTATTGAGAACTTGGAGAAACAGGTAAGTCTAGAGAATATGCAGGATGATGGACAGATTAATTCATCAGGTTCCTGTAAGACCTCTCCCATCTAAGGAACTGACAGAAGCATCATTTTTAACTGCATAGATCCCACTCAAATTCCAAAGAGTGACCATGTATATATGTGGGTGTGTATAAAATTCTTGAACTGCAGTTGAACACTCAACTAACATTCAAGAACGATAGGGGGGAATAAATCAGACAATAATTGCTCAAACATTCTTTACCAATTACTGTTTGTAGTTGTTACATTCACACATAAAATTTATGTCAAAGATGAGTATATATACACAACACAGTATGTATCTCTAAAGAGTAAGAACACTGGTGAATTGCTAAACTGTCTCAATCAAACATTGTCTTTAATTGATACACTCTTAGAAGCCAAATATAGGTCTTATAGAACGGGCTGAATATGACCAAATAGATTTAGGGTTTTCTCTTTTGGGTCCAGGGTAAAAGTGTTCATATAAATTCTGCACATGTAAATATTGTATGATTCATCTTATGAGGTATCCATACTTGCTCAACTCAGGAAAAAAGCAGACTAGTAGCTTCTAGGATCTGGAGGAAAGAGAAATGCAATGTTTGTTAATGAGTAAAGTTTTAGTTTTACAAGATAACTTCTGGAGATTGTACAACATGTATATACTTCACACTACCAAAGTGCACCCTTGAAAATGGTAAAGATGGTAAATTCTGT
Source organism: Marmota marmota marmota (assembly GCF_001458135.2). Classification (NCBI taxonomy): domain Eukaryota; kingdom Metazoa; phylum Chordata; class Mammalia; order Rodentia; family Sciuridae; genus Marmota; species Marmota marmota. The sequence continues at coordinate 2,574,758 of NW_026000019.1, forward strand.
GAAGCTTTTTTCCATAATTTAAAAAAAAGCTTTAATATTAAAGATACATGCAGTTGGTCCTTTGGATCTATGTGTTCTGCATCCAGATGTTCAAGCAAGAGGAGATCAAACATTCAGAAAAAAAAATTGTGTCTGTACTTTACATGTACAGACATTTTTCTTACATTATTTCCTGAACAATATGGTAGGACAACTACTTCAATACCATTTACATTGTATTAGGCATTCCAAGTAATCTGTAGCTGATGTGTAGCATATATGAGGATATACATGTGTAGCATATATGAGGATATACAAAAATTACATGCCAATTTTACGACTTTATATATAAAGGACTTAAGCATCTATGGTTTTAGTATAACAGGAGATACTGAAACCAATCCCACACAAATACCAAAGAGTGACAATATGTTCATGGGGGTATGTGTAAAATTCTGAAACCACAGCTGAACACTCAGCTATTATTCAAGAAAAAAAAATGGGTGAGGGAAAAATCAGACAATAATGATTGCTCAAATATTCTTTACCAATTTTTAGTTAGTTTGATACCTCAAATTATGTCAAAGATGAATATATATACACACACTATATATTTTTGAAGAGTAAGAACACTGATAAACTATCTCAATATCTTTGAAGCCCAGCCCCCTGTTTTACCCAATCACATTTCTCTTCCCAGAAGCAACCATTATCCTTATTTTTATGTTCATTATTGCTCTACTTTTCCTTGTTTTCCTCAGAGTATAAACTCACATGAATTCTATCCAGAACATATTTTTTAGCTGTTTTCAGGTTTTTCTTTAATTTTACAATAAATGAAATTCTGTACATATTTTTGTGTAACCTTTTTCACTTTGTATTTTCTAATAATATGTAGCTACAATCCATCTGTTTTCACACTATGTATTATTCCACCATATGCATGTAGCACAATTTTCCATTGTAAATGTAGATGAAAATTTTACTTGTTTCTAGTTTTTTGGCTCCTAAGGATAATGTTGCTATGATCACTAATGTGTCTCCTGATGCACATGTGTGAGTCTCACCAATCTATAGAGCTGGGCGTCTCAGAGTATATACTTGTTTTACTTTTGCAGGAAATGTAAAACTTCAAAGCAGTTTTACAATTTACATTTCAACCAAAAGTGTATAATTTTCATTTTTAAAAAACAACATCTGTTTTTAATTGTCATATTTTTCATGCAATGTAGGAGGTCTACATTGAATGCATGCAAGTATTTCATTTTTTTAAAACTCTTTGACATTGAATTTTCATTTACAAATTGCCATCTTCACTACATGTACAAATTTTCCCTGTTCCAGGCATATACTACTGATTTTACAGGTTGTAATTGCCATAAATATATTCTCCTGTGACATGATTTAAAACACAAATATGTTTGGTTCAAAAACTTTTATGATCGGGACTTTAAAATGAGTTTTGCAAATACAGCTCATAATTATGAGAATTAAAAAAAAAATACTATGGCACCTTGCTACTTTCACACAGTTTAAGTGGCACTCACTTAGGTCCCAGACTTGGGTTCCATCAACCTACACAACTAAAACAGCTTAACCTACAACATACTACACATTTGTGCTGTTGTCATAACTCCAGCTGTTAGTACCTATGGGTACTTCCATTTCTTTACTCATGAAATGGAAGATTACCCAAATAATCTCAAAGCCCCATTCCATCTGGAAAATTCTATTATTCTGTGACATCATTTCACTAGATGACAGTAGGTTCCATTGGTCCCTCAAAGGTATTTCATTTTGTGTGTGTGTGGTTTTTTTTTCTACTTGTTACTGGTGTTGTTCCCTGCAATAATTGAGTATATGCCCTACTCCTAAGTGTTATCTCCTGAGCCAGACATTTGCATCATCTTCCTAAACTTAAAACAACTGAATTTTCAACCCCTGTTCTACAGGAAACTTTCTTATCCACTAAGAAACACTAGTATGTGTCACAATAACAATACTTCTTTCAGACTGTGCCTTATAATTGACAAACTACTTACATGTATATTACCTGTGACAGTTATGTTGATGATTCTTTGACTTTAAAATATTTAAGGCCTCTCTCCATTGCACAAATATGAGAACAAGTCAAGATGCCTTCTCAATAACCCACAAGCATAATCTCATACATGCAATAACCACAGTTCTTCATTTCATGGAGAAGGTCCAAAACTCAAATCACCAGCTTCCTCCTGGTGATTGGTGCAGTAAGACAGGCTATAGGGAAATGAAGAGGGATCAGATGCTCTTCAGCAAGTGACAAGTTCTGCCCAGAACCACTCTGGAAGCCTCCTCCAGACAATGCAGAGGAGCCAAACTGAACATATGCTCACAGAGGGGGAGTCAGGAAACAACTAGGACATCAACAACCACATCTTGGCATAAGCTACTAACCCTTAAACAACATTTCCAACTTCTCTCCATAGGGAAGAGGAAAGAAAGCTCCACATAGCAGCAAAGCGTACCTTCTCCAAATCCAACACCTGAGAGGAGTCCACACATGCTATTTCCAGTTTGGCACTGTCTCAAAACATTGGCTGTTTCGTGTTAATGTGTTTATTTGCTTTTAAAAGATTGTCTCATTCACCCAGGGGCAGTCAAAAGAACATGCAGCATTGTTAGCCAGATCAGCTGTAACCATTATCATAACCTTTACTATCTGCTGACATTCTGTTTTTGTTCCCAGTCCAGATGTCATGTATAATGGAGCACATTCTCTCATTACGTGCATTAGTGTCCAGGAATGCCAACATAATTTAATGAACTACTTGATATTTGAGGAAAGGACTACGTTTTTGTAAATTATTCAAAGTTTCCATCAGCCATCCATCTAGAAACCAGGGCATTTACTGCCTACTTAATCTCTTCTGAGCTTGCCCTAGATACAATGTTCAATTACGCTAAAAATTATATGGCTTTCTATCAATCAGATCAGCTTAGGGATACCATAAGATAGTAGTATGAGACTGTTTCACTTCTTCTGAGAATGAACACAATCATACTGGTAGAAATTCTAATTGACAAACTCCTCAGATGCAGGAGGCTTATGCAGAAATAGACTCAAACCACGAAATGAAATCTGGTAAGCACAATCCATCAATTTTTGGACCCTTTTAAGGAACTCCTGTTTGTTCTTCTCTGGGCATCTTGAGGCCATGTCACAAAAAGAAATACTCATTTTCCTCTTTTTCTGTAACTTACCCCAATCGAGTTTTGGTTTTATTGCTTCTTGAAAACCATTATTTCAAAGTGAACTAATGATCTTCCTTTCGCCAACGGAATGGTCCATGATGTGCTCTCCTCTTATTAAATATCCTCGCAGCATTTGACATGGCTGGCTTGTTCTATTATCCCCACATTCATCGATGTCACTGCACTTTCTCCTTCATTTCCTAGCCCATTGGTTTATTCCCTTGTCTCCTTGACCAAATTCTCTGCCACATGTTTCCAATTACCTACTCTCCTCTTAATCCTGTCACTTGTCATTCTGGTCTCCTTAGGCAATCTGAGTACATCTCTTGGTTTAAACAGCATCCATATTTTGATGATCCCCAGATCCAAATATTCAGTACCAATCTCTCTCCTAAGCTGGAGATTGAAATATTTCACTATTTCACATCTCCATTTGTATATTCTATGTCTTAAATTTCATGTATCCCAAACAGTTAATTTTCTACCCTGCAATCACTCTTTGCCTGGTCTTCCCCAGATCGGTAAATGGCATCGTCCACCCTGTTGCCTTGGTTAAAACCTTGAAATCATCCTCGATTCCTCTATATTTCTCATACCTCAGACCTATCCAATAAGACATTATAACATTCACCAAAAATACATCCCCAGAAATATGACCACTTCACATGAGCTCCACTGCTAGAATTTTAATTCAAGATGTCATCAACTCTCACTTCTGGTAAGTTCTGTTTCCAATCTCACCTTCTGAGACTCCATTCTCCATGTAATATAAAGCAAAAATTGGGCTATCATTTCCCTGCGAGTAACAATTTAATATAGCTTTTCATGGAAGTAAAATCAAATCCAAGTGCACCACTTTGTTCATAACATTCTACATGGTCTGAAGCCAAGTCACCAACTTCAGCCCCTACCACTTCCTACCTTACCCACTACACTGTCCGCTGCTTTCTTATTTTCAGATGCAGCAAGCTTATTCCGCATCTGGCTTCTGCATTAGCCATTTCTTCCCATTGTGTTCTTCCCTGGATCTCACACAACCTGCTCTGGCAACATTCTCAACTCTGCTCAAATAGCTCCTCCCACTGAACCCCTCTAGCACTAGCCTATCTAAAATTAATCCTTACTTTCTATCCCAACTTTCAACTGTGGTTTCTTCTTGGTAGTTTTCAAACCCTTGATGTAAGCTGTTCGTTCTTTTGATGACTTATTTATTGCCTGTTCTCATAAACCGAAACTGTCAGTAGAATCTTCAGCTTTTTTCTTCACTCTATTAGCAGTTCACAGAACAGTACCCAACCCATTGTCTGTGCTCGACAAATGAAGAAATGAATAAGAATCTCAAAATGCTTCTAAGAGCCCATGTTCAATTTTACAAGTAGAATGTTACCAAATTGTACTATTTTGTGGAATCCTAGAAGGAATTGTTAAAACTGTGAAAAATTCTAGAAGCCTGTTTTGGGAAAATGTAGTTGGGATAAGTTCCCCATACTGATCCACTATCAACAGTCCAATTTTCAATAATTTTTCAATAATTAGCCTCTACCCATTCTGGGAAAGGTCAAAAGAATTTAACAACAGAAATTACATATGATTATTATGTCCTTTACCATATTATTTCCCCTCTCTGCTATCCCCAGGATCAACTTTCCATTCCACAGTGTGGTTTATGGACAGTCCACCTAATTAAACACTCAACTTCAGTGTTCTGATTAAAAACATTGGTTTGAAGCCATCTAGTACAATGAATGAAGCTGCACTAAATGGGGCTTGTTAAGTCCTTGAAGGATGCAAAGAACACAACTCTGAAACACACAGCCTAGTAGACAAGCCCAGAATGTGGAGTTAGACCACCCCTTGGCTCCATCATCTCAAATTGGGCAACTCACTCAACTGTTCCAAGGCGTTTTTCTTCTTGAAATTAGTGGTAACAACAACATAACTAATAGAGTTGTCAGGATTGATGACACATCCTTTCTCAATTCTAAGTTGGGGGACATTGGACAAAGGCTGACGTTGTTACCTAGATGCAGGTGATTGGCGCTCATCAGTAAGTCCTACCTTCTGTATGTATCCCAGACTGCAGGGGCTGAAAAGTGCTACATTTCCCAGATACTTTCATGGCCAGGGTCCGGATGCAAGTTAAATTTCACCAATGTGTTACACTCCCATGCAGGCTAGAATGGCTAAGTTAATCAGGATCATATTCCTGTTGCTGCTGAAATCAAGGTCACAGAGACATTCCAAACTCAACTTGTACGAAAAGAGGGGTTGTCACTGCTGCCAGTCTGGCTTTAACTTCCTGACTACAGCTAAGGCAGAATGCTCAGAGCCAGTGTTCCAGTCCCAAACTTCAATCCTCCAAACCCTTCCCAATTTTGTGAGCACCTAATCTTCTATATTAAACATTTCTGTGTGAAATACCTACTGTGATTCTCATATCCTGTATTGAAACCTGACTGGTACACATGTAATAGCAAACAGTAATTCTCACTGAGAACAACTGTATATCAAGCATTTTTCTAAATCTTTACATATACTGATACATTTAATTTTCTAAGAATCCAGTCAGGCAAGTCCAATTATTATCCTGATTTTTTTAGGTAAGGGAACTGAAGAACAGTAAAATTAAGTTAACTTGCCCCCAAATAATAGAGCCAGGATTCAAATTCACTCTGGTTTTAGTGGCATACTCTTAATCATTTCTCACAAATACAACAAGCAAGGTATCATCAACTTAGCCTAATCTTCCAGTGCACAATGACTAACTATAGGGAAAAAAACAACACAAAAAATCCAAGGTACCTCTGAAAAGAATTCATTTTAGATATGAGGAAACTGAGGTTCTGAGAAGTTGTATGATGTAATCAAACTCATAAAATCCAGCAACGGAATATAAGTTGACCCACAAATGCTGAATCTACAAGTTAATCTTTTCCAATTTTTAACATTTCCACTTATCAAAAAATTTAATTACTCAATTACTGCTGATATGTATGTAGGGAAATGCTAAGTCTTAGATGCAAAGAAGATCCTGAAAATTCTGTTAAGCTTATTTTGTCTTTTGTAAATAAAGGGAAAGAGAAATTATCTACAGAACAAAAGTGGGGTAAAACCTTATTAGTCTTTAAAAAGGTCATCTAACAAGTGTTATTTCTGTTTTTCAACTGCATGAAATTTGACATAAAGCTATTGTAAGCAAAGTTTAACTTCTATTAATTAGAAAATTTCCACTTCAATTTTCTGTTTATCCTGTATGACAAAACTCATTTTAAAACTCAAAGGGTTAAGGAAGTTCTGTATTTTTAAAGAGGAAGTTCATGATCTTTTCAACAAATGCAGTGCCCATTTTTCTTTCTTTCTTTCTTTTTTTCCTCTCTCTCTCTGATAATTAGCAAGATCTGAAGAATTTGAACACCCATGGGTAAAAGTGCTACTGGGCATTCGTGTCCCCATATTTCTCTGATTCTAATGATAATTAGAATGCAGAAAACAGATTAACATTTTCATCATAATAACCTTAGAAAAAAAGAATGAAATCAAGCCCATAGATTTTCTCCATGGCATAATAAAAGATTATTATTTCTGCATTGTAAAAATGACCTTGGTTTGGATTTTGAAAACTCTTAAAAATACTAGGAATTGACTTTGGAGTTTTATTTGTGTTGTAGTTTTTATTTATTTGCCCAAGTTTAATCTCCTGAACTGGAATTCCAAATCCCTGATAATTAAAAAGAGAATTTGCAATGAGATAACATTTTCTCTCTCTGCCAGACTGCCCAACTAGCAACCCGGCTGGGAAAGAGCAATCATGGAAAATGATGCACACAAGTCCCGGAATAGTAATAAAAATGCCAGCATGTGTTTATTCCTCAGCAGTAAATAAAACCCCAATTATTCACACTGTCTAAAGAGCATCTCCCTAAGGATACGGATCCTCCCCACTAGCAGCTTCAGCGTAAGTTCATACCACTAGACACAGGTAGAAATGAGAGGGACAGCTTCCCAAAGTCTGGAAGAGACAGACTTCCTTCACTGGTTTACAAAATGCAGATAACCAGGAAATCTGGACAATTTTATATCTGATTTTAAGTAAATTAATTAGTTATTTATAGAAGTGTTTGAGTTAAGAAAAATCAGTGATTTCCAAGATATTAATGGAAAAGTTCTGGTAGTAGTTCCAAACTTTTTCATTATTAAGTTTGTTCACTTCCTTATAAATCTCATTTTTTAAATATTTCATTATATGTTTTTTTTTCCCCCAAGATAGCAGAATAGAGGAGGTCACTCTGTCATTTTCCTGACTGTTCATGGCATAAAACAAAGAAAGCAGACAGCTTCTCAGCAATGTGGGTGAACAAAAAAAAAGTGGGGGGACTTCACTGGAATTTAAAATTGAACATTCAAAGCAAACCGGGACTCATGAGTCTCATATAATAAAGGAAGAAAACCCCAGTAGAACAGCCACTGCTGAGTCTGGGTCAAAATCACCAGCCGAGCCATCCCTCTGCTAGCAAAGTGGAGGGATGAGGGAATTAAAGGAACCTGCATTTTTAGGAGGCCTGAGGCCTGTCTGGGTATGAAGCATTTAGAGACCAAGGGCTTTGCCCAACTAAACTGAAAGGTGCAATGCACAATGTCCTTGTACAGGAAAGAAGCTGTCATCTCTTCAGGTGACATGTGGAGGACATTTTACAGCCACGGCATGGGAGCTGGCAGCTGAGGGAGCCGATTCCTGGCAAACCCATGTTTGGCTCAAGATACAGGCCCAGTAATACACACTGCTTGACATGGGGTGTACTTAAGTGACCAGGAGAAAATCTAATGTGGACAGATATTTATAGAGGACACACATCTGGTTGTAGAAACCCACCCAGCTTTACCCGTCCCCCTCCAATCCAACTACTTTTGCAGGACTGACTGAGAGACAAGTCTGGCCAAGAATTTGAAAGGGCCAGGTTGAGAGAGATTGAGTTTGGAGACTGAACCCAACACCAGGAAATATGGGGGCCTCAGGTGATGTAGGGGACTAAGACTTCGATCCTCTACCATAAAAGTGGAACCACGGGGAGATCCCTGAGGCACAATCTTCAAGTGTGGACCAGTAAGTACTGGGAGTGGAGGTGCACTAATTTAAAATCTCCAGGCCAACTGGCATTCAGTGAAGAGCCCGAGACCATAAGCCTAAACCCTGACTCCAGGAATTGCGCCTACTGGATACCCCTCTCACTCCAGCTATACAGAAGGTAAAGCATCATGCTAAAACTGCTGAGACCTGAGAATCTTTTGAAATCCAACAGAAAGAATTCTTTAACTTTTCATCAAGAATATTTTTCTTTTTTTTTCCTTTCCACTATTTCACTGTGACCTTAATGGTACATGGACATTTATACATATTCATATTTGTTGGGGTTTTTTTCCTCATTTCTACCAGTTTTGAAGCCAGTTATTTTTCATCAATCAGTTTTTTAGGACTAGGATTTTTGATTTATGTGTGTGTGTGTGTGTGTGTGTGTGTATTTTAAATATTTTGCTTTCGTTGTAGGTGGACACAATACCTTTATTTTATTTTTATGTGGTACTAAGAATCGAACCCAGTGCCTCACACATGCTAGGCAAGCGCTCTACCACTGAGCCACAACCCCAGCCCCAGTATATATTTTTTTAATTTTTACTTGATTTTTATTTTTTTTCTCACCTGTTTACCTGGATTCTCTTTCTCCTTTCTTCTGCTAATAGCCAATCTATTGCTCTTTTACTCTTCCTCTGTTTACTGCCATCTTCTCTTCTCTTCCCTCATAATCATCACATCCTATATCACTCTGTTCTCTCCCTGTCCACCACTTGAAATTATAAACCCTTTTTACAAACTTGCTGTTTTTATTGTAGATCATAACTGAATATAAAATTTCTGTTTACTGTGGTAATTAACACTGTAGATATCACAGTAGGATCTATTTGGTTTAATGCTGTATATTATTTGCATAGATTATTGTTGTTATTTGTCTTGCCCTAAACAGTGAGGTACTAGAAACCTTCAGAGACACTATATGTCAACAGGGTAGAAATTCTATTATCTCGTATCCATACTCTTAGATGGGTAGACATATAAACAACATGAAAAAAATCAAGGAAACAAGTCACCCAAACAAACCAAGAGCCTCCAATAACAGAATCCATCCACACCACAGTGGAAGAAACATCAGAGAAGGAGTTTAGGGTGTACATACTTAAAATGATATGCAAAGAAAAGGATAGTATAAGCAGTGAAATCAGATAGAAAATACAGAAAGTGAAAGATTACTTCAGTGAAGAGAGAGATTCTGAAAACAAAACAAAACCAAGCAGAAATCCTCAAAATGAAGGACTCAATAAGCCAAATTAAAAATTCAGTGGAAAGTATCACCAATGGACTAGATCACTTGGAAGGCAGTTTCAGAAAATGGAGATAAATATATATAATCTTGAAAACAAAGTTGAATGCAGAGAGAAGATGTTAAAAGACCATGAACAGAACTTGCAAGAATTATGGGATAACCTGAAAAGGCCAAATTTAAGATTTACTGGGATAGATGAAGGCATGAAGACACAAACCAAAGAAATGAACAATTTTTTCAATAAAATAACATCAGAAAATTTGCCAAACCTAAAGAATGAAGTGGAATATCAAATACAGGAGGCTTATGTAACCCCAAATATACAAAATTACAATGGACCCACACCAAGGCACATTATTATGAAAATGCCTAATATACAAAATAAGGGTAAAATTTTAAAGGCTGCCAGAGAAGAACAATAGATAACATTTAGAAGGTAACCAAATTCAATCTCAACTGATCTCTCAACCCAGGCCCTCAAAGCTATGAGGTATTGAAATATATATACCAAGCTGAGAGAAAATGAATGCCATCCAAGAATACTATACCAAGCAAAATGAAGCTTCAGAATTAATGGTAAAATAAAAATCTTCCATAATGGAAATTTAAAGAATGCACAACTAAAAAGCCTACACTACAAAACACACTAAGATATTTCATGAAGAAATGAAAAAAAATGAAAACCAGCAAAGGGAGGAACTACACTAAAACAACAGTGAATTAATGGAGAAATTAATTAATATTAAAAAACAAATAAATTTAAGTGACAGTAAATAAAAATCAGCTCTCAAGAATATTGAATGTAAATGGCCTAAACTCATCAAGAGACACAGACTGGCAGACTGGATTAAAAAACAGAACCTAACAATATGCTGTCTCAAGAGACTCACCTCATAGGTAAAGATATTCACAGACTGAAGGTAAAAGGTAAAAATCATTCACATGAATCTAATAAGGAGGTGTTTCTATCTCCATATCAGATAAGTGTACTTTAAGCTGAAGTTAATCAGAAGGGACAAAGAAAGAAATTTCATATTGCTTAGAGTACTCATACATCAATAATTATAAATATTTATGCCCCAAACAATGGAGCACCTATGTACATCAAACAAACTCTTCTAAGTTTGAGAAGCAAATAAATCACAACACAATAATACTGGGTGACTTTAACACACCTCTCTCACCACTGGATAGATCCTCCAAACAAAAACTAAATAAAGAAGCTTTATAAATAAAAAAATACAATTAATAATTTAAACTTAACAGACATATATAGAATATCTAATTCAAAGACTGAACACACTTTCTTCTCATCAGCACATGGATCCTTCTCTAAAATAAGCCATATTTTATGCCATAAAGCAACTCTTAGCAAATACACACACAAAAAAAATAGAGATACTACTCTGCATCCTATCAGATCATAATGGAATGAAATTAGAAATCAATGATAAAAAGTAGAATCTACTCTCATGCCTGTGACTAAATAATACACTATTGAATGGCAAATAGCAGAAGAAATCAGGGGTGATATAAAAAATACTTAGAGGTAAATAAATGAGAATAGCAATACCACATATCAAAATCTCTGGGACACCATGAAGGCAATGCTAAGAAGGGCTCATTTATTTATTAAAAGAGTAGAAAGTCAACAAATATATAACCTACCATTTCATCGCAAAGCCCTAGAAAACTGAGAACAAATCAAGACCAAAATCAGTAGAAGACAGGAAATAATTAAAAGCAGAGCTAAAAAAATCAGTGAAATTGAAACAAAAGTAACAATTCAAAAAAACTGACAAAAAGTTGATTCTTTGAAAAACAAAATTGATAAGCCCTTAGCAAAGCTAACAAAGAGAGCAAACTCAAAGTACTAAAATTTGTGATGAAAAATAAATATCACATTGGACACTAATGAAATATAGATGATAATCACAACCTATCTTGAAAATTTAGCTCTAATAAAATAGAAAATCTTGAAGACATTGACAAATTTCTAGAGACATATGACATACCCAAACTGAATCAGGAGGATAGAGAAAATTTAAACAGATCAATTTCAAGCAATGAAATTAAAGATGCCACGAAAGCCTATCAAGAAAGAAAAGCCTAGGACTAAATGGTTCTCAGCGAGTTCTACCAGACCTTCAAAGAACTTACACCAATCCTCCTCAAATTATTCCATGAAATAGAAAAGGAGGGAAACCCTCCAAATTCATTCTATGAAGCTAGCTTCACCCTGATACAAAAACCAGACAAAGACATCAAGGAAAGTAAATGTCAGACCAATATCCCTGATGAACATAGATACAATAATTCTTAATAAAATGCTGGAAAATTATATGCAAAAACTTTTTAAAAAAGTGCACCATGATCAAGTCAGTTTCATCCCAGGGATGCAAGTTTGGTTCAATGTACAGAAATCAATAAATGTAATTCATCACATCAATAGTCTTAAAGACAAGAATCACATGATTATCTCAACAGATGTAGAAAAAGCATTTGATAAATACCGCATCCATTCATGTTCAAAACACTAGAAAAACTAGGGTAGTAGGAACTTACCTCAACATCATAAAAGCTATATATGCTAAACCCAAGGCCATCATTAAAATGGAGAAAAATGAAAAGCATTCACTCTAAAAACTGTAACAAGACAGGGATGCCCTCTTTCACCACTTCTATTCAATATATTCCTGGAAACTCTAGCCAGAGCAATTAGAATAAATAAATTAAAGGGACACAAATAGGAAGAGAAGAACTCAATCTATCCCTAATTATTGATCACATGACTGTATTTAGAAGACCCCCAAATTCCACCAGTAAACTTGTAGAACTAATAAATAAATTCAGCAAAGTAACAGGATATAAAATTAACACCCATATATCAACTGCATTTCTATGCATTGGAGATAAATCAACTGAAAGAGAAATTAGGAAAACTAACCCACTCACAACAGCCTCAAAGAAAATAAAATATTTGTGAATCAACTTAACAAGAGGTGAAATACCTCTACAATGAAAACTACAGAACACTGAAGAAAGAAACTGAAGAACACCTTAAAAGATGAAAAGGTCTCCCATGCTCTTAGATAGGTAGAATTAACATTGTCAAAATGGCCACACTACCAAAAGCTCTATACAGATTTAATGCAATTCCTACTAAAATCCCAATGACATTCTTCATAGAAATAGAAAAAAGCAGTCATGAAATTCATTTGGAAAAATCAAAGACCCAGAATAGCCAAAGCAATTCTTAGCAAGAAAAGTGAAGCAGGAAACATCACAATACCAGACCTTAAACTATACTAGACACAAAAACGGCATGGCATTGCCAACAAAACAGATATGCAGACCAATGGAACAGGATAGAAGATACAGAGACAAACCTGCATAAATACTCATACTACACAAAGGCACCATAAACATACATTGGAGAAAAGAGCCTCTTCAACAAATAGTGTTGGGAAAACTGTAACTCCCTATCTAATAAAATGAAATTAGACTCCTATCTCTCATCCCTGCACAAAACTCAACTCAAAGTGGGTCAAGGACTGGGGCATTAGACCAGAGACCTTGCACCTACTAGGAAGAAAATGTAGGCCCAAATCTCTATCATGTCAACTTAGGAACTGAATTCCTCAACCAGACTCCTAAAGCACATGAAGTAAAATCAAGAATCAAAAAATGGGATGGAATCCAATTAAACAGCTTCTTCACAGCAAAGGAAACAATCAAGAATATGAAGAGATAGCCTACAGAATGGGACAAAATCTTAGCCACCTGCACCTCAGAGCATTCATCTTCGGAATACATAAAGAACTCAGAAAAATTTAACTAAAAAAAAAAAATAAGAGACAGGAGGAGGAAGACGCCCGGCGCGCGCCAAGCCAGACCAGAGGAGGAAGTCCAGCCCCGCCCCGTGTGCTAGTCAGGAGGAAGCCCATCAACCCTTAAAACCCATCAAAGGGGGTGTGGCTACCAGCACGGTTCTGCGGCTGATCCAGGTACCCGATTTCCAACTCCCCCACCCTTATCTGCGATAACTCAAAATATTTCCCACAAGCTTTTGGGGGTTGTAGCTATCAACGCAAAACAACAACTGTACAGGCACCTGGTTTCTACCTCAGAGACTAGAGTAGGGAAGATACAGGTGGAAGCTCATTTCCTTTCACATTGGCAATACCCACCACCCTGAATACAGAGGCTCAAGCTAGGAACAGACAAAGCCACCTACTGGAAGCAAGGAAAACAGTGTTCTGAGACACATTTTTTTTTTCTCTTTCTTTCTCTCTTTTCTTCTCTCTTCCACAACTTCAACATATGTGAAACCAAGAACTGTGCATGAACAACCGAATTACCAAGTAATATAATATAGAGGAATTGCATATACCCCACCTTCCCCCCATTTTTTTTCTTTATTTCTATCTTACTTTCCTTTTCCTTCTCTTATTTCTATTTTCTTCCTTGTTATTTTTTTTCTTTTTTTCATTTGTATTCTCTTTATCCCACTTTCAATCTCCTAACTTTTGCTATCTATATATAGGGTAACTATCTAAATACAGATAGGAGGTTGAGTCTATACATTCTTCCATAAATTACCAGTCTATTGGTTAGAGTTCTCCAAAGGTGCTAAGTTAGTTTAACCTCATACCCTCACTCTTTTCCCTCTAAGTATAACATCCTTCGTCTGAAATTAAGTTTTCTATATGCCACCAGATATGGTA
>NW_026000019.1:2591929-2597150 GCF_001458135.2 Marmota marmota marmota
TGTGGGGTCGGGCTCCAAATTCCTTAATAGGACACCCATAGCACAAGAGTTAAAAACAAGAATCAACAAATGGGACTTACTCAAACTAAAAAGTTTTTTCTCAGCAAGAGAAACAATAAGAGAGGTAAATAGGGAGCCTACATCCTGGGAACAAATCTTTACTCCTCACACTTCAGATAGAGCCCTAATATCCAGAGTATACAAAGAACACAAAAAATTAAGCAATAAGAAAACAAATAACCCAATCAACAAATGGGCCAAGGACCTGAACAGACACTTCTCAGAGGAGGACATACAATCAATCAACAAGTACATGAAAAAATGCTCACCATCTCTAGCAGTCAGAGAAATGCAAATCAAAACCACCCTAAGATACCATTTCACTCCAGTAAGATTGGCAGCCATTATGAAGTCAAACAACAACAAATGCTGGCAAGGATGTGGGGAGAAGGGTACACTTGTACATTGCTGGTGGGACTGCAAATTGGTGCAGCCAATTTGGAAAGCAGTATGGAGATTTCTTGGAAAGTTGGGAATAGAACCACCATTTGACCCAGCTATTGCCCTTCTCGGACTATTCCCTGAAGTCCTTAAAAGAGCGTACTATAGGGATACTGCTACATCGATGTTCATAGCAGCACAATTCACAATAGCTAGATTGTGGAACCAACTTAGATGCCCTTCAATAGAGGAATGGATTTAAAAAATACGGCATTTATACACAATGGAGTATTACTCAGCACTAAAAAATGACAAAATCATGGAATTTGCAGGGAAATGGATGGAATTAGAGCAGATTATGCTAAGTGAAGCTAGCCAATCCCTAAAAAACAAATGCCAAATGTCTTCTTTGATATAAGGAGAGCAACTAAAAACAGAGCAGGGAGGAAGAGCATGAGAAAAAGATTAACATTAAACAGAGACATGAGGTGGGAGGGAAAGGTAGAGAAAAGGGAAATTGCATGGAAATGGAAGGTGACCCTCATTGTTATACAAAATTACATATAAGAGGATGTGAGGGGAATGGGAAAAAAAAACAAGGAGAGAAAAGAATTGTAGTAGATGGGGTAGAGATAGAAGATGGGAGGGGAGGCGAGGGGGGATAGTAGAGGATAGGAAAGATAGCAGAATACAACAGTCACTAGTATGGTAATATGTAAAAACGTGGATGTGTAACCGATGTGATTCTGCAATCTGTATACAGGGTAAAAATGGGAGTTCATAACCCACTTGAATCAAATGTATGAAATATGATATGTCAAGAGCTTTGTAACGTTTTGAACAACCAATAAAAAATAAAAAAAATTTTTAAAAAAATAAAAAAGAATTTTATTAATCTTCCAAAATAAATAAATAAATAACCCAATAAATAAAAGGGCAAAGGAACTGAACAGACACTTCACAGAATACAAACAGTCAACAAATTGATGAATAACTGTTCAATATCACTAGCAATTAAATAAGTGTAAATTAAAACTACATTGAGATTTCATCTTACTCTAGTCAGAATGACAATCATCAAGAACAGAAGTAACAATAAATGTTGGCGAGGATGTGTGTTAAAAGGTACATTCATACATTGCTGGTAAGACCGAAAATTGGTGCAACTACTCTGAAGAGCAATATGGAGATTCCTCAGAAAACTTGGAATGGAGCCACCATTTAACCCAGCTATCCCATTCCTTGGCATATACCCAAAGGAATTAAAATTAGCATAATATAGTGACTCAATCACATCAGTGTTCATAGCAGGTCAATTCACAGTAACTAAGTTATGAAACAACTTAGGTGACCTTCAACAGATGAATAAAGCACATGAAGTAAAATCAAAATGTGGTACATATAAACAATGGAGTATTAGTCATAAAGAATGAAATCACAGCATTTTCTGGTAAATGGATAGAACTGGATGCTATCATGCTAAGTGAAATAAGCCAATCCCCAAAACCAAAGGCTGAATGTTCTGATATGGGGATGTTGATTCACAATAGGCAGTGAGTAGGGAAGAATGGAGGCTCACTGGATTGGACAGGCAGGAAATGTGGGGAGGGACGGCGGGAGGGGAATAGGAAAGATGGTAGAAAGAATCAGACACGGTTTTCCTATGTTCATATATGAATGTATGACCAGTGTAACTCCACATCATGCACAACCACAAGAATGGGACGTTATACTCTATGTATGTATGATATGTCAAAATACATTCTACTGTCATGTGTAACTAAAAAGAATAAATTTTTTTCTTTTTTTAAAAAAAATTTCTAAGTATTTCATTGAGTGTTTATTATGGAAATATCCATTTATTTTTATGTTAGTAAATTAACAAAGTTTAGCCACCAGAGCTTCTGATTATCAAGAAAGTAGGAACAAAATCCCAGTCAAATGTTTTGTTTTGTTTTTTGAAAAAAAATCTTACTGAGAAGCACAGCTTGATCAAGAGGAAGTGCCCAATTTCCATTAGGCTGATTTATACTGAAAACACTTTGAAGAGCCCTGATATGACTTGGAGCTTCCTAAATACCTGAAACTCCTAGAGTGCTGGAAAACCTAGATGTTTGCATTTTTTAAAAGTAACAATTAAGGAAGAAATATTCAAACCATCCCCAGAATCTAAATCACAATAAAACAGCACTCCATCTGAACAGCGGCAAACTCCTCTTCTGTTGTACTATTTCCTCAAAAATAAGAGGTGCTCGATGGCAAAAAAAGCCTTATTTCTGAGTTGTACAACATTTTTTAAAACTCCACACAGCTTGAACTTCTATTTGAGAAAAGTTTTTCACCTCATATTAGATAGATAATAGGAGATCATGCTACAACTCAGCAGTCTGAAGTTGATTTCTGAGTGTAGCAAGTCTCCCTTATGACAGTATTAGCCATTGAAAATGGAGTGACCTATGGGCAAGTTCACGCCAACTTTTCAGCAGGTATAATGGCTTCCTCCAAAATCATCTTCTCTACTGTAAGAGTCCCATGGACATTTCCAGTGCTTATATTTAGCAATGTCTGTTTACTGTTTACTTACTGAAGATCAAGGGCTAACTGCTCTGATGCTGTAAACAAGTACCATTTCTAAGAAATTAGTCATCAGCAATAGTTAGTGACTTTTTGGTGGTTACATCCAAAGGTAAAGGCCAATGAGCTGTATTTACATTCTACCAGGCTACTCTTTATTAGCAACCACTCTTGCCAATGAAAACTATAATTAACTGTGTGGGCAAATAAACCAGCAGCCAACATGGTTAAATAATTGCAGGAAGTTAAAATGCTTGGTTTAGCTCTTCAAATGTTACAGTAAATGATCATTAAGTTTACATTGCTAAGGAAAAATAAAAATCTTTGAGTCTTTTACCTTTTTCAACTGTTGGCCTCTTTCACTCCTTTCCTTTGGGGTACAGTTCTTTTCAGGCTCAGGCCCACCTTGGCTAGGTCCATTTCCTCTTGACTTTTAACCCCTGCCCCTAAAGCTTTCTTCCTTCCTCACCACAAGGATACTTAATCTGATGCAAAGTGCTCTCTCTTCAAACCAAATCTAACAGCCATCTCTGTTCCATATACTATTTTGTACCAGTCCCTTGATTCACATGTTTATCTTTTAGCCTATAGGACACCATGTATTTCTCCAGTTTACTCTTAATTGCTGCTAATTTTCCTCCATTCCACAGACACACTAAGGGAATCTTCTGGAACTCAATCCAGGACCCATGCTCTTTCTTTTCCCACTCCATCTCAGGGTCATAGGTTAACTAGTCTTTGACTTATAGTTACATGGTTCCCTTCAACTCCTTTGGACTTTAAAATTGATATTGCGCATATACATCTTGCCCCTACCTTGTGAATTCCTGAAGGGAATTCTGACAAATAAGAACTTAAACTTTTACTCAAATGACATAAAAATCAGACAAACTCAGATAACCTGGAGGCATTCTCTAAAAGCAAGGATCTCCTTCATTAGCTAGTCTGAGCACATACCTACATAAAATGACTAATACCTCAGGTTCTGTCTCCTAGTTTTTAAATTCAGTTATCAAGGAAAATGAGATCAGTGGATTACATTTACAAGGTGAAAAACTGACAACACTACTAGACAGCATGAATAAGTGAAGACTATGCTACTGATTCAGAAAGCAAAGCTCTCAGTCTAGAACTTGATTTTTCCCTCCAGTTTTTCTAGAAGTCAAAGTTACAAGACTAGGATTTTAAACTTGTGGAGTAATGTTTAAATAATAACTGATAGATGTCATGGAATGTTCAAAAACATTAATTATACTCAGAATTCTAGGTTTACATGACACCAAGGCAGTCATATTTCACCTTCTCTCCTCCCTGATGGACATTTGTGAATATTTCAGATAAGATCACCACTCTTGACCTTGAGGAGCTTCTATTCTAGTAGCAAGCTTTTTTTGTGGGGTGGGGGAGGATAGATACCAGGGATTGAACTCAGGGGCACTCCACCACTAAGCCACATCCCCAGCCCTATTTTGTATTTTATTTAGAGACAGGGTCTCACTGAGTTGCTTAGCTCCTCCTTTTGACAAGGCTGGCTTTCAAACTCCAATCCTCCTGTCTCAGCCTCCTGAGCCTCTGGGATTACAGGCATGTGCCACCATGCACAGCTATAGGTGAGTTTTTGTCTCATTTCCTATTCAAATACTCCAAAAGATATTGATAAAGACAAACATAACTGAAGTTGAGAGCATTTTTATCTGATATGGTGTAATTGTTTATGCCTATGCAATTCTTAATGTGAACTCTAGACAAAACTTGGATGCCCTGGCCCTTATTGAGAGTCAAATACCATTTGTTGAAAAGTACCAAGTTTTAACTGAGCTTCCAGAACAACTCTGAAGCTGAACTTAGTAATATTTATCCCTCTGATCACTCAAATAGATGTAATAAATTTTCAGCTAGTTTAAAAGGTGAATCTGGGGGTTGAGGGAATATGTATATCATTTGCATACAAGGAAACTATAAGGCAACCCATATCTCAATAATAACCCTAAATGTTAATGGCTTAAACTCACCAATCAAGAGACACAGGCTAGTAGAATGGATCACAAAACAAGACCCAACAATATGCTGCCTACAGGAGATGCATTTGATAGGAAAAGACATACATAGGCTGAAGGTGAAAGGTTGGGAAAAATCATATCACTCATATGGACTTCGGAAACAAGCAGGAGTGTCCATACTCATATCAAATAAAATAGATTTCAAG
>NW_026000019.1:2598687-2634301 GCF_001458135.2 Marmota marmota marmota
ATTCTGCAATCTGTATATGGGGTAAAAATGGGAGCTCATAACCCACTTGAATCAAAGTGTGAAATATGATATATCAAGAACTATGTAATGTTTTGAACAGCCAACAATAAAAAATTAAAAAAAAAAAAGCAAAATGCTCAACATATCTCAAGAGTTATAAATCTAACAGTTCTTTTGTAAGAACTATCCATTCTATCTTAAGGGTTTCTAATAAAATTTAACATGTTAAATGTTCAAGTTTATATAAGCAGTCCTGTTCTGATACAATTTCTCTAAATACACGTACCAAGATTTGACATTCCCTTGCGATTGTATAAAAAAGAAATGCATTTGCTGCCAAACTTTAAGATATCCTAGATTTTCTTAAATTCTTATGGGCAGTTTATTCTGTTTTTAATCCTTCTTCATGGAAAGTCAGGATTTTGAAGTTTGCTAGTTCTGCAGTGTTAAGCTTGAGTTCTGTGAGAATCTAAGAAAAAAAATCAAAAGGAAAAATTTCAAACTTCCTCAAAGTTAATTATTGCTTTATTATATGTCTGCCTGGAATTTGAACTTTTGGTCTTCATATTCTCTCCCCATTTGTTTTTTAAGTTTTCACCATTTCAGACAAACTTGATCAAACAAAAACATGATATACCAAATCTATGTTATGTCTTCTAAAAACACCAGTAAGATGTGTGCCAAAGTAAGTTTTCACTGTTTTTAAGTAGTTCTGAAACAGTTTTAATCTTTTTAAGATAATGCACTAATACTCATTTTTACAGAAGGGATATAACTGGTATTACGATTTAGATGTGGAATGGATACCCCCCAAAATTCATGTGAGAAAATGCAACATGGTTCACAGGAAAAATGATTAGATTATGAGAGTTGGAACGTAATTAGTGGATTAACCCACTGACATGAATTAACTGGGAGATGACTGTAGGCAGGTAGTGTGTGGCTAGAAGTTGGTCACGTGGGTTGGTGTGGGGGATGGAGTTTTTCTTTTGTCCCTGGTGAGCAGGGCTCTCCACTCTGCTTCCTGTCGTAGACTGAACCCCTTTCTTCTACCATCCCTCCCACTATGAAGTTCTGCCTCACCTTGGGCTTAGAGGTATGGAGTCATCCAGCCATTAACTAAACTCTGACACCACTTGCCAAAATAAACGTTTTCTTCTCTATGTTGTACTTATCAGGACCTTTGGTCACAAGAATGAATAAGCTGACTAATGCCTGGCATTACTTCAAGTGCTATTGACTTTGCCATTACAGGTTTATTCCAATGTTCTCAGTTAATGTCCTGACTACTTTTAGTTTTCCAGTGTTAAAATGGGCCAACGATATAATCGGTCATGCACAACTTGTGTTCCAGAACACCCATTTTCAGACCTCTAAGGAGATGCATATAGGCATGTCATCTATTAGCAGAGAGATCTCTGGTGGCTTTGTTTGGGTGGTGCTAGGGATCAAACCCATAGCCTTTCATGCCAGGCAGACACTATACCACTAAGCCACACCTGTCATCCCTGTTTTTCTTATTATGCCAACCTATAACAATATTTTGTTTTGTAAATAACAATTCCATTTCAGGGTCAGAAAATTCAAGATTCCACTGAAGGATTTCTTTAGGTAGAGAAGAAAAGGAGAAAATATATGTAGCAAAATTTAAAAACCTAAAGGACTAGTTAGCCTACTTATCTTAGTCAACATTTCATTGAAGTAATATCTCCTCAAACTTACATTCTTGTAATTATTATGTCCTGTGAGTTTCACCATCATCTTACAACTTTAGGTCATATAGCAAGCAATCTCCTTATGCTTATAACACTAATTTTTGTTAGTGTTATTCTGAGGGAAGAACATGACTAACTTTATCAACTTTGTTTCCCATTCACGAAAATCTTCTCTCAATTCTTTAATAAACTCCTACTCATCCTTAAAGAATTAGGGCTATATCCTGTGAACTATTCAGAGTGCTCTGCCATACAGTAAATCTCTATCCCTTTTGGGCTACCATTTTTTTTGAGTGCCCCTCTATTATAGTTCTTACTACATAGAATTAGGATTATTTGCAACTCTGTGTGTGTGTTGCAGTTCCACTAGGAGTTACAGGTGGGAGCTAACTGTAATTTCCTCAGGACATAGCAGGTGGTAAATAAAAATCTATAAAGTAGATGAAAATATGCTGGGCAATAGAGATATACAAGTTAGAAGAGAGTTTCTGCCACCAAGAAATTTAACATCTGTAACAAACAAATCTCAGTTAACATTCTCAGGAGATCAATGACTCACTTATTTCTACAGAAGCCTTCATTTAATTCCGGTCAACTCATTGTTTTCATACAACTACAAAGTTTTTGCCAAAGTTAGATCTAATTCTAAGTCCTTGGGGAGGAGCATGAGAACTCTGACCTCATGATTCACTGGTCCATGTTAGGATCCAGTGGACATTCTTCTTCTGGCCTTTTCTTTGTTCTCTGTCCAGAAGATCCCTTTAGGCCTACTGATTGTGCTTGCTCCTTCCCATGCCAACCTCAGTCACGCATGTTCTTTCTTCTGCATCCAAATATGCTGGCCAAGATGGAAATTCATCCTTTTTTCCCCTAAGGTCTCCCTGGGATCAGGAGTCCAAATTCCCACTGGGGACTTTGAGAGTCCCTGAAACCTCTCTATGCTTCCTCATACCCTCTTACTAAGGGCTAAGTAGAGGGTTAGCATTAAGACCCTCTACAAAAATAAAGACCCATAAGAACCTAAGGTCTCCCCCAACCTCCTCATCTATTCTCCATACTGCAAACTGGGAAGGAGTTACTTAGACTCATGTCCAGGAAGACTGACTTTTTATCTTTATTTTTATTTTTGTTATGCTATGTGTCCTTCCCTAAAGTCTACATTTGCAGTTCTAGAGCTTTGCTGTTCTTTCTAAAGCACAAGTCCTCCCTGCATCAATGAAGAGTTTATAGTCAAATTATCCTAATACAGACACTGTCATGGACAACTAGCAGCAACCAAAGAGAAGGTAATATCCTGCTCCAACTCTAGTATCCAAGAAAGGTTATGTACAGGTAGTTGTACCACTCATATAGCAGTCCACACTGGCTGACATGAGGACAAGACCAGTTGGCTCCAAACGTCTTTAGTCAATGCTACAACTAAAAAACAGCATTTTTTGTGTGTTCAGTCCCAGTCAATACTTTCTCACGGACTGGATGTTTTCATCTCCTCACCATTTGTCTTAAGTTGAAACTCTAACCCTCAATGTGATGGCATTATAAGGTGGATCCTTTGGGAAGTAGAGTCACTTGCCATATAATAATGTTTCAATGACAAACCACTTATACCGTAGTGGTCCCATATGATTATAATGGGGCCAAAAAATTTCTGCTGCCTAGTGATATCATGTTAGTGCAACACATTATTCTTATTTATGATGCTGGTGTAGACCTACTGTGCTGCCAGTTGTACTAGAGTACAGCACATCATGTGTAACTAATTAGAACAAATTTTAAAAATTAAGAAATGAGTATAGCAAACACATGTACATATGGAACGCTTGGTAATTACTGTACATTTACTATACTTTATCATTTTAGATTATACTCCTACTTATAAAAATTTTTTCTGTAAAACCATGTTGGCATCACCCTCATACATCTCATGTATACCAAATCTTTTTTTTTTTTTTTTAGGGGGGGGGGGTATGTGCATGGTGGTTACCAGGAATTGAACTCAGGGGCACTCAACCACTGAACCACATCCCCAGCCATATTTCGTATTTTATTTAGACACAGGGTCTCACTAAGTTGTTTATTTAGCACCTCACTTTTGCTGAGGCTGGCTTTGTTCTTTTATTTTTTTTTATTGGTTGTTCAAAACATTACAAAGCTCATGACATAACTTTCAATTCTCCTGTCTCAGCCTCTGTAGCCACTGGAATTACAGGCCCAAATCTCTTGATAACATTAAGACAAAGTCAAAGACTGACTTCTAGGTTTGTATATATACATTCTATGATGTTCACATGATAAAATCACTTAACTATGCATTTCTCAGAACGTAATTCCCACAATTAAGTGACACAAGATTGCAATTAGGACATTAAGTTGGAACTCTCATGAAAGAGATTAGTGTCCTCATAAATGGGACCCCAGAGAGCTCTCTAGCCCTTTCCATCACATGAGGACAGTTAGAAAGTGCTATATGATAAACTGAATATATGCATCTCAACATTCATCTATGAATCAAGCTTTCATCAGACATGTTATCTGTAGCACCTAACTTTAGACTCCCCAGAATCTAGAACTATGAGAATTATACATTTGTTCTTGAGCCACCCAATCTATGATTTTATGTTATAGTAACTCACACAGACCAAAAAAGACCTCTGCCTACTATAAATAGTTTTCTGCTTCCCTTGGGGATCTGTCTGTATTGACTACCTCAGTAGTGTAGAAAAGTTTCAAAGTCTACTGAGTCCCTCTTTTAAAATGGACCTCTAAATTGGGCTTGGCTGGACTATCAAATATAGATTATATATATATATATATTTTATATTTGAATTACATACATTGAATATATATATATATATACATATATTAAATGTATCACCAAGTCCCATATCTAACACACACACCCCCTTAATATCTTATTTATTAGAATATCCTGTTCTCACCCTTATTGCCTGGTGTGCAAGTTATTTTTCCAATCCAACTAGTAATTTTTAAAAAGTTAATATAAATACAATCTCTAGTATATGATCATACAATCTTTATCAAAAGTTATACTATTAATTTGTGAGAATATATAAAATTTGATCTCCTTTCAGGATTGAGCATGAATATGAACTGTTCCAACGATATTTCAAAATAATGCTTGCTCTTCTGATAAATGGCATGCCTAGACTGGCAATAACAACGATTACATAGAAAACTATACAATGTTAATGAAATAAACAAACTAATTTTTAATGTCTTCATGAAGTATCAGGGTTACTTTTAGGGAAATAGACTTAAAATATGTTATGGATTTTTCAAAACAATACAAGTGGTCTAAGGTATATCCATTTTGTAAGGAATAATTCAATATTTAAACCAAGGCATAACACATTTCCAAGTTATAGTTTACCGGAAGCAAGCTAGTATCCATTTTAATAAAATCCCCATTGAGATGAAATTCATTTTATAGAATGCTAAATTGATTTATCTATGAAAATGAATTTTTATGAAACAGAATGCTAAATTGATAAAAGACCTGTTTCATAAAAAGTTTGCTTTCCAATTTTACTGAATAATTGACATGTTACTAACTAGGCTTGTTTTCATTAGGCAATTGCTATAAAATATTATGAAATCTTTTCTAGAGGACTACCAAATTACATTTAAGAATAAACTTTTATTATGAAAAGATTTTTCTGATATTTGGAAATATCCATTTAAAATAAAAATATGAAAGACTGTCATCATTAATATTTTAACATTATCTCTATCTTCATTGTGGCATCCACAAGGTCTTCCCTTAATCACATCCCAGCACTTAAAACTTAAGTTTTTAAAACAAACTATACTTCACCCTGCCCCAGGTTACTAGACATTAAAGTAAGGTTGTTTTCCTAGAGTTCTGCCCTTCTAAATATCTATTTCTTCTTAGTAACACATGCAACACTTACTGTTTATTGTTAATCTGAGATACCTGCCTCACTGAGTCAAGAACTTTTAAAACATTTTGTCCCATTGTCTCAGACATGGAAAACTTTAAATATAATATATAATATACAATAAGAACATAATTATTATATAACATATAAGTTATTATATAATAATTAACTAAAACATAATGTTACTAAAAATTAATAAAACATAAGATCTAGGTGATGGTTTCCAACCTATTTTAATGCACCTGTGTCAATTTCATTGAAATATTCACCAAAGTGAAAACTTGAAACTTAATGGTTTAACCTACTATCAACTTATTTGCTTGATAATAGAAACTCAGTATTTGTTACATGGAATAAAAGCATTTTGAAAATATAAACAAGTTAGTCGATAGCCTTTAAAATGCCCAAAACGTAACTGAACTTTTAATTCTGACACCAGTAAAGACCAGAATTTATAGTTTTAATAAGCACCCTTAGTGGTTCTTATTCAAATAAAAATTTGAGGCCCACTAGCTCAGGAATAGACCCTTTACATTTCTCTAGAGACTAAGTAAGCTCTACTCTCCAGAAGAAAACTTCTTCTTTAACCTGCTTTAAACTAAATATATTCCAAGGGAGTTAAAAATTAGGGAAATTTATTTAGGCAAATTAATTTAGGGAAAATTAAATAACACACAAGAGAAAACTATACACAGAAGTGAAGCCAAAGTACATTTTTATAAAAATAAATGACCTCTGATATGCTCAAGAATTTAAAATTCTCCTATATGACAGCATAATAAGGATGCCTATAAGTCTCAGTTACCCATGACAGCTGCAATTGATGCCCGTTTTCCTCCATCCTGGGAGTTCAGCATTTATTTCAGAATTTTTTAAGTAAACTTTTTGAAAAGTTGCATTAAACTAAGCCTAAATATATTTGAGACAATACCAAAGGGGCACATACAAAGTGGAAAAGTCACTTCTGAGAGCATGGACAAAGTACAATGAACAGTGTTCTCACTTTAACATGAAACTTTATAAAACCTGAGAGATAAACAGAGATCATCTCTTTTCTTGGCCATTTTTAGAAGCATTGTAACTAGTCTCTCCATTTCCAAGATTGCATGTCGGACACTTGATAATGAAACAAAACATGATTACCAGAGATAGCAACATGACCTCGTCTAGTTATCACCGGTGAGAAAGCATTTAACATGGTTGCCCAACAACCACCTGCACTGTCCAAGTGAGATGCAGCTTGTGCCACAGTCAGTGTGTGTTATACAGGAGGGGAGGATGCCAATTGGTGGAGATATTACAGGCCAGAAATGCCTTAAAAATGTTCAAGAAATATAAGTTAAGTAGCCCTACTATAACACATAGAAAAAGTAGTCTCAAAATTCCTGTTAAGGTAGCTTTCTCACTTATTGGATAAGGTAAACACTTTTGGTTCAATAGCATCTTTCTTTTTTTAGAAAAAAACATTTTAGAGTCAATAAATTAAAACACTCCAGTACATGGCTAATGAAAATTTAGTATTAAATATCCATTTCACAAGAACATTAATGATAAGGTAAAAATTTCACAAAATATTGACAGTTAATATCTCCCACAAGGGTCATAGTAGTATCACCAATCATAGGACAAGACTTAAGTCAGTAAAAGAACCAGCATCAACTTCAAGAGCTAGTAAGTATTTTAGTAAGGCCATGCCCCCAAAGATGATGATTCAATGCCTTTAGTAACAGAGGGATTTACATAGCATTCAGTGCAGCCTGATTTTTCATTTAGATTAAATGCTACCCCATAAGAAAAAGCCATTTTTTTTATTTGCAAGTATTCTTGTGCAAAATAAAAACGTGCTCCATTAGTGGCACACCTTTGCCAACAATTCAATCATGCCAGTTAATAACAGTATCATCACAGGTCTTTGCAGATGGAATCAAGTTTAAATGAAGTCAGATTAGATTAGGATGGGCCCTAGCCTAATAACTGGTATCCTTCTAAAAGGAGGGAAATTTGGACACACATAAGGAGATGCAGAGACAGGCACAAAGGATAATGTGACAAGAGAGTCAGAGATTGGAATTAGGCTGCCGTGAGTTGGGAATGCCAGAGATGGCCAGCAATCACCAAAAACTAGGAGACAGTTACTAATCAGATCTTTCCTCAGAAATTCCAAAAGGAATTCACCTTGCCAAGACCCAATTTAGGACTTTTAAATTTCCAAAATGATTATCAACTTCTGTTGCTCTAAGCTAGCCAGCCATTGGTGCTCTGTTTTTTGAGGCCTATGAAACTGCCACATCTGTTTGGCTTCCACTGTCTCTGGCTACTATCATACTACAGTGGCAAAGTTGATAACCTGAAAATGGACACCACATGGCACAGAAAACCTAAACTATTTACTATTTTATTATGTGGCTCTGCAGAAAAAGTTTGCTCACTCCTCAGGTAGAATATCTGAATCACAACATGTTTTTAGTGAAGCCGATTTTTTTTTTTTTTTAGCATCTCCTTAAATTCCTTTTTTAAGACAATAACTGTGCATTTGCGATGGGCGGTTCTGACACACCACACTGTGTGTTCTGATCAAGTCGGGGTCATTAACACTTCCCTCTCCTTACTTCCTGCTTGGAGCTCCTCTTCTGTTATTCATAAGATACACAAGGTATGGATACTAGTCATCTGGGGTTCTAAAGAACACAGAACCTGGCACCCCGTCCCATGTTTTAGTTCTGATCATCTGCCACCTCCTCTTTCCTTCCCCAGCCTCTAGGAATAGCTGTCCTACATTCAGATACACTCTTTTCACCTTGTACCTATGAGAACACTTGTTCTTCTATGTCTGACATTTCACTAACAATGTTCTCAGCACTGTCCAATTTCCTGCAAATGATAGAATGTCATTTTTTTTATGGCTGGATAATATTCCACTGTGCATACATACCATTTTCTTTGTCGCCGTTTCATTGGTGGGCATCTGGGTTAATCCCACATCTTGGCTATTGTGATTTGTGTGAAGCTGATTTTTAATACAAAAATATCCTTCAGCACTTGCAAACCTTTGCTGACTATCATCAAGCCAATTAGTAATTACTGCATCAGTGGAGAACTGCTTTGTATATCAAGTATCTGACAATGGTATTCAATTTTTATATGAATCAGTGATCTAAATTTTGGTTTTCTTTAAAATTAGCTGGAAATCATTCAAAGCATCAATGTTAAGAAACTTCAGCTTTTGAAGTTTTCATTAACTGCAATTATTTCTTTTAAATGTTATGGAGAATTTAAATTGGCCCAGTGAAATAAAGGACTGGAAAATTATATGAAATCTCAAAGAGTGTACATAACTAAGAAAATTTATAAGTTGTACCTTGGAGGAGTCTTTTGATGGACTTCTGTTTTGACTAACATTTTTGCTGCTGCAACTAAAATCACAACAAGAACAATTTTAGAGGAAGAAAAGTTTATTTGAGGGCTCCTGGTTCCAGAGGTCTCAATTCATAGACAGCAGGCTCCATTCCTCAGAACTCAAGGTGAGGCTGAACATCAAGGCAGAAAAATGTGGCAGAGGGAAGCAGACACTTCACTTGCCAGCTACAAAATTTATACCCTAAAGCCACACACCCTCAGGGATCCACCTCCTCCAGCCACATCCTACCTGCCTTCAGTTACCACTCAGTTAATCCCATGGGGGGGGATTAATTTACTGATTGGATTAAGGCTCTTATGATCCTATCATTTCTCCTATGAGCCTTTTTGCATTGTCTCACATGAGATTTGGGGGGGATGTCTCACATCAAAACCAAAACAACATCTTACTTTTAAATTTTGTATTTATGCAACTGTGGAAAGAAATTAGATTTACAACTTTACAACATTTAATATGGAAAAAATAGGGACTTTTTAAATGAGTTTCATCTTATGAAATATTTGCAAAACAGTAAATATTTTGGCTAAAATAGTTATGTTAATATGAAATCCTGTTCAAAATATCTACGTTAGTTGAACTGATACTGATATAAACACCTATAGAGAAAATTTGTATAAGGGTAAGATCTACAGAGAAAATTAAAGTTGTCAATGTTATATGACTTATTATCCATAAAGTGTAACTTCATATGGTATTACAATTTTAAGAAAATGTTTTAAAGTCAATTGAGAAAAAAGCCATTTATCTAAAAAACTGAAACTGTACACCAAAAATCAGTTGCTCATGAAACTTAGATTATCAATATGAAGTTTGAATTATGTACCCACGTATGTATTCTGGTTTGAATAATTCTTGGTTTTGACAATGGTTTTGAGTTGAACTACACTAGAGTTTCATATAACAGTTTTTTTCCCTCAATTTTTAATTATTTTAGAGCCCCATTTCACTCTCAAAGTGTCTGTTTCATCAATAAATGTTATGTATAGATGATGGTATGTGTATTCCTTTATCTACAAAATAAGTCAAAACTAGATGATTTCTCAGCTTCCTTGCAGGTCTCACATTTTATTGAAGCTCAACAACCTCCTCATTTGATAAATGAGGAAACTGAGGCCCCAAAGGGCAAAACAATTTTCCTAGTCAAAGTACAAGAGGAGAGTACTAGGGCCCAAGTACCTGGACTTTCAGACAAGGACACTCTGTGCTATGCTCAGCTGTATTATATGAAATGTCTAAGCATCTGTCCATCTCAAATTCACTTATAATTAAAACCCAGCTTGACTCCATTAACTCAGAATTGTCATAGGAAGTCATTTTTTTGTTTCCACTAAAGGGTTTTAAAAAAAATTATAAACATTGTTTGCTTCCACAAACGCCAAAACTTATCATGCATTCCTTCTTGACTTGGACCCCCATATTTTAAGGGAAATTTTTAAATAATGTGCTCAGCTAAATCATTTGACAGGTCAACACACCTGTCTGGATGCACATGATTAGAAATACATTTATCTCAACAAGCACAGCTTTAGAAACCCTACAGATGAACGAATTTAAATCATTTCTAACCTAAGACATTACTATCAAGCTTATGTCTCTTTCTGTATTTCAGGAAATGAATACTGAGTGGGTTTAATAAAATATTATTAAACAATTGTGTTGAAGGTTTGGGGGCAGGAGTATTTCAAAAGAAGCACATACAATAATTTTTGGAGAAAGATGAAGTAAGTCTACTATTGTGACCCAAAATTTTAGTCCAGCTCTGAATGAAATTTTAAAAACATAGTAATCCACAGAAATAAATAAGGGGGGAAATAAATTTTAAAGGCAATAATAAAATGTAAAGGGAAAAATATCTATTTCTATTTTAAAGCTCTAGTTTTTGTACTTCTGTTACACTTATATTCTGGTTATCTTGTTGTAAAGCAAATTTTAAAACAAAGTGGTTTTAAACAAATTTTTATTTAAATCTCTGTTCTGTGGATTAACAATTCAGGCAGCATTCAGCTCAGCAATTCTCTATTCCATGTGGAATTGATACCAACTACTCGATAGGATCCAGCTGGGAGATGGGATGATCAGGAGGGTCTAAGTGGCCTGACCCAAATGTGTGTCTGGCTTTGATGTGAAGAGTGACAAGACTTGACCATCTACTCATGTCCTCTCTAATACTTAAGATCTCAGGAAACTTCAATATAAGAACTTGTTTGTCTTTAGGGCTCCCAAAGATGGTGTTCCAAGAGATCCAGGTGAACTTAAGATTTCATCTTACCTCTTCTCAAAAGCCTTGGTCCATCACTTATGCCATATTCTCGTCAAACTGGTCACTAAAGCCAGCCCAGACTAAGAATTTACCTTTACTCTCTCACACCTTCCTGTTGTTAAAGTACATAAGCTACCTCAAATCCTTAAGTGATAATGATAAAGATATGTTGTAGAAATCAGAAATTGAGAAAACATGTTCTGGCCCTTGCCTTCCTTTTTGACTTGTCTTGTGTAGGTCATTAATTAATACCACCCATAGATGATGGAATAGTGTACAGATGTGAAAATTCTGGCCTTTCTCTTGATTTCAGAAAAGAAAATGTTCAACACTATACTTCAAGTATCATGCTTGTACTTATGAGATTCAAGATTCTCATAAGTACTCTTATTAGGTATAGAAAGTTTGCTTCTATTCCTAGTTTCTTGAACTTTTGCTGTGAGAAAAGATACTGAACTACTTTAAATATTATTACTGCACCTACTAGGATTCCATGTTTTTTTTTTTTTACCATTTTTTCTTTGAACATGATGTATAACACCGATTCCATTTCTAACATCACATAACATTAAATTTCTGAAATAAATTTAACATGGTCCTAATCTATTTATGTCCTATTAAAATCTCTATTTGAGTTCTAATATTTCATCTAGGATTTTTGCATCTATGTTTATGATGAATTGGCCTGCAGTATTCCTGTTTTTTTCAATACAATTGTCAGTATTTGCTAAGAGTTTATTCAGGCCTGAAAGTGGGGGTGGGAAGAATTGGGCTTACATCTCTTTTTTCTATCCATTTATTTTCCTTTTCTTCTCAAACAATCCTGAACATTCAGTATTAAAGTCATTAAGTAAAAGGAAACAAGGAAAATATCCCTGGTGGCTAGAAGGAGGCTATCATCTGTCTGCCAGAGTTTCAGCAGGTTGAGAAAGGCATCTAGAGAACAGATCCAGCAAAAGGTGTCAGAGTGAGTCCGAGGCTGTAGGCTGGGTGGTCGCCCAGCAGGGGTGTCCAAGCTCTCATGTGGTCATGAAATGATGCTTGTGGAGAGGCATGACAAAGTGAGAGCCAGCAAGCCGAGAAGGACATCCATACCATATAGGGGGACAGGAGAGGGAATGAGAATAGCTTAACATGGAGAGTGAAAGCACTTTGGTTTAGGAGAGGATCCACACATGGGAGTGGCCAATCACAGATTGCAGACTATAAACAAGCTGTGAGCAGGGAGGTAGAACTCAGGCAGACAAGACTCACTCATGCCCAGTGGCCTGATGCTTGCTGGCAACCAAGCAGTGTGGGGAAACATACAGGTGAAGGAGTTGCCTGCCATGTTGGGTAGTGTATGTATATAGGAGCCACCTGCACAGTGCGCTCAAGTTCCAATGGAATAAGGAATGCATCCAAGTGTAGGATAGTATGGTGGCAAAAACGGGAGACTTGTTACGTACAGGGATTTGATCAAAAACAGTGAAGATAACAGTCTCAAGGTTTTCATTATATGAGAATGAAATTACAATATGGAAAGGAAGAGAAAATGAGTTAGGTTGAAATGGATATATCTTTATCAGTGTGAATTTTTTTTAAGAGATGAGGAAATAGAAATGTGTGTATATATCCACAAAAAACTAATGTGTACAAAAATTGGTTCATACTTTTCTAAACAAAATCTTTAATGTATTAAATTTCAGTATTTTGTCATCCAAATACTTAAGACTACAAATTTGTAAGTACTGCTTTAGCAGTACCCACGTCTTCTGTATACTATATTTTGCTCCTCAGTTCTATGTATAATCTAGTTTCTAGTAAGATTTCCTGGAGGGGCTGGGGTTATGTTTCAGTGGTAGAGCACTTGCTTAGCACATGCAAGACCCTGGGTTCTATCCTCAGTACCACATAGATAAAAGTACTGTGTCCAACTACAACTAAAAAATAATTTTAAAAAATATATTTCCTGGACCCTGAACTATTTAGGATATTTTTAATAATTTTCATAATTTTTTAATAATTTCTATGCATGTGGTAGCCTTAATTAGCAATGCCAATGGCTTTTATTAGTAAGTACCAAAAATAAAGTGGCTCTGAAAAGGGTGCAGTATATTTCTCTCAGAGGTGGGTGGGCAGGCTATACTGAGAGCCTTCTCCACGCTATCAACTGTCTATTTTGCTACCCCTTTAGCCCCCAGGGTGCTGCCCCTCCCTTGCCAAAGGAGCTGATGCTCCATAGGATATCTGTATCCTGGACAGGGGCAAAGAGGAGAAATAAATCAAGAGCTATTTCTTCTTTAAAACATTTCACCAGGAAGGTGCACCAAGTCTTGTACTCCAAAAGGTCTTCTCCGGACCTAGTGGCAAGGCAGACAGAACCACCATGTTTCTACTCAAACCTCAGATTCTAGAAAGAAGAAAGGGGGTTAGCTACTAGAGGATAATAAGCATCTCTGCCATGGAAGTTTTTAGTTATCTTTATGTTAGACATTTTAACTCAATTACACTGTGGTTAGAAAATGTGGTATGCATAATCTGAGTCTTTTGAAATATATTCATGGTAAATGGCCTCCTAAATGGTCAATTTATGTAAATGTTTCCTGTGTACTTGAAAAGTGTGTGTCTTCTATCAATTGTCTTGTACAGAGTTCTATATATATCTACTAGATCAATACCACTAATTGTGTTCAAATCTTATATATTCTGACATGTCTGCTTAAACAATTAGAGACAATTTGTTTTATTCTCCCACTATGATAGTGAAATTATTTTATTTGTGCTCTTGTCCATTTTTGCTTTTCTTGTTGTGAAGTTACTAGGTGTATATTCAAGTTTAGAGTTATAGGTTCCCATGGATTTTAATATGAAGTGTGATCCTCCATCAACAATTTAGGAAGGCTGAATTTTGTGATACTTGAATAGCCTACATCAGTTTTCTCTTTATTACTTTATCTTTCTGTACAAAGTTTTCTATATGCTGATGTTTTAATTGTGCCTTCTGTAATAAAAGAGCTTTTTTGTGAGTTTAATCCAGACTGCTAATTAGAACTTTAAATGAACTACTCTATTTACATCTAAGGGAATCACTAATACTTGCACTCATTTCTGAACACCTTATATTGTGCTCATTATTTGCTTTTTTTCCCATTTCTTTGTGTCTTTTGGTTTGAGTTCTACTCTTCATTGTTTCGGTCATTTCTATTCTTTTAGAGGCTCCCTAATTCAGAGACCATACATGCATTGTAAGAATATACAGCCCATATTTTACCCCTTCTCCTACATTATTAAACCACCTTTAAAAGCTTTAACACTGGATTCTTTCCCAAATGCTACTTCTACCCATATTTTAGTCTTAAATTTTCAAATCACAAATTAGACATTTTTATGGTGTTTGTTTATATTTAGCCTTTGTTAATTTTCTACCCATTCTCTTTTTGCACTTTTAATTCTAATTTATATCCTAGCATTGTATTTTACTTGTTTCTGGAACCATTCCATGTCTTCCTCAAGCACATTTTAGATGATTAAAATTTGGCATGAAATTTTTAATTTTATTTGCCCAAAAACAAAGCCTTTATTTTTCCCTTGTGCTTAAGGAGTAGTTACACTTACTGGGTATACATTCTCCCCCCTCAGGCCTTCAAAAATGCTTTGACTTGTGCTGCTATTAAAGAGTCTACATCCTCTCTCTAACTTCCCTTTGGAAGTTTCTTTCCTTTGGCTGCTCAGCTTTTTTCTAATCATTCATCTTTCAGGAATTTTAGAAAATTCTCAATCCTTAACACTTAGATTTTCTATTCCTCTACTCTCTTCAGTCTCTCCCAAGTAGAAAAATCCTAGAAGAAAACAAAAAATGCTTCAGGACATTGTAATGGGCAGGGATTTTTTTTTTTTAATTGGGATGCCAAAATCACATGAAACATAAGCAAAAATAGACAAATGGGATTACATCCCACTAAAAAGCTTCAGCAGAGCCAAGGCAATAATCAGTACGCAGAACTTGAAGGATGGGAGAAAATATTTGCCAACTGTTATGGTTTAGATGGGAGGTATCCCCCAAAAGCTCATGTGTGAGACAATGAAAGAAGGTTTAAAGGGGAAATGATTGGGTTATGAGAGCCTTAACCCTATCAGTGAATTAATCCCCTGATGGAAATTAACTAAGTGGTAACTGAAGGCAGGTAGGTTGTGGGTGGAGGAGATAGGCCATTGGAAGCATTCCTTTGGGGCATACACTGTATCTGGCCAGTAGAGTCTCTCTCTGCTTCTGAATCATCATGTGAGCTACTTTCCTCTGCCATACCCTTCTGCCATGATGTTCAGCCTCATGTTAAGCCCTGAGGAACAGAGTCAGGTGTCTGTGGACTGAGACCTCTGAAACCGTGAACCACTAAATAAACTTTTCCTCCTCTACAATCATTCTGGTCAGGTCTTTTAGTCATAGCAGTGAAAAAGCTGACCACCTATCCAATCTGACACAGGATTAATATTCAAAACACATAAGGAACTCAAAAAGTTATAACAAATAATCCAATTAACACATGGAGAAACGATCTGAATATATGTCTCCATAGAACTTCATCACTTCTTTCCATTTTTAAACCATTTTTGTTCATTTTCTTTGCTGTATCTAAATTTCTACTCAAACTACCCAGTTAAATTTTCGTTTCAATTAATTTTTTATCTTTAAAGCCTATGGAGCTACTTTATCACAATTCTCCATTTTTTTTTACAGTCTCATTATTTGACCATAATTTAGGCTTACCTTTTCTCATTTCTTTATACACAGTTAACATTCAGAATGTGTATGAATTCTGTGTGTAATATATATAATCTCAATACATATGATATGTACATATGTGTTCTCATATCTATAAACTGTAGTGCTCCACCACACAGATGTTCGTGGGGTGCTATTTAAACTAATTCAGGAATTTATTTGCCATCATAGAATCCATCAGACCCATCAGACTTCTGCTGGAACCAGTGCATGACCTCCTCTTTGCCGAGTCTGTTTGGCTCCAATGCAGCTGGTTCTGAACTACTTCTCAGTGATGCTGAAACCTGGCCCACCCAGCACCACTTACAGATCCAGACTATAGATACTAATTCTTGGATAGTATTTGATGCCTAGATGAAGTATTCCTAGATCCCAAAACAAAAGTTGCCAGTAGCTAAAAATTTATTTTTTTCACTCATACCCACATACATTAAGACCCTTCTCCAGAATTTCTTCTGCCTTGGCCAAACAAACGATGCAGTGGACAAGAGTCCTTTCATTTCTCCTGACACCTGAGATCTGACAGTACTATCTAGCTTTGGAAAACACAAGTCTGACCTGTGGAGCTCTTCCAACACTTTGGCTGACTGGATCAGTCTGTCTCCACTCTCCCCCACACAGATGTTGAGGAAGAGCTTGTAGACACAAAGTTCTCCTAAGGGGTTCTCCTTTTCACCTCAATCCCATGATGTCAAACAGGGAACTACTTGAGGTCTAGTTTTAAAATACATCCCTCCAGAAGTATTTTGTTGTAGCTTTGCTTAAGCATTGTGGACAATAACCAGCTTGTTGCAAGATAATTCTACAAGAATAGTCTCACATTTCTACACATTCTGGGACTTACAAGTAGTATATTGCTCCAACAAGATTCAGAGACTGCTACACATAGCCATTTGCTCACATTTCAAAATATTCTCTCCCCCTCCCTCTGCCTCCCCACTAGGATAGGATGAGCCTATATGCCAGCCATCCTATAACCTTTGATTCTCATATTCTGTGGGATCCTTTTGTAAAGCACAACCATACTTCAAAGGAACACTGAGCTACCACTACCTTATAACTGAAGAGATTGTGGTTTGGGGAACCAGTGCTGAAGGCTATTACAATACAATCTGTTCTCTGACCAAGAGTCCTCCTGTCATCTATTAGATTTATGTCTAAAAATTTGTAGCAAGTTAACATTACTAGAAGTCTGCCATCTGGGGGAAAAAAGTTCAGAACCTGATGGTTTTACTGCTACATTCTATGAAACATTTTTTAAACGAATTCCAATTCTTCCAAACTATTCCAAAAAATTGAAATGAAGTAACTGTCAAACTTTATACAAGGCCAGCATTACCCTTCTATCAAAACCATACATTACATACAATAAAAAAGAAAACTGCAGACGTATAATATCCCTGATGAATATAGATTTTTCTCAATACTAGTAAATGGAATTCAACAGCATATGAAAAAGATCATACACCATGATTAAGAGAGACTCATCTCAGGGATGCAAAACTGATTCAATATATGCAAAATCAATTATAATACAACACACCAAAAGAATGAAAAACTGTATCATCATTTCAATAGGTACAAAAAAATCACTAAAATACAACTTTCTTCACGATAAAAACTCAAAAATATAGTAGGTACAGAATGAGTACATCAAATTAGTAAAGGTTATGGTATATGAAAAACCCACTAGTTGTGGGGAAAAACTGAAGGTATTTCTTCTAAGACAGAAACAAGCCAACAATGTCCACTTCCACCATTTAGTATATTTAAGAAAAAGAAAGAGCATCCAAATTGGAAAGAAAAAGTTATAGAATCCATATTGCACATGACATTTTAATACATAGAAAAATATAAATACTCCACCAAGAAGCTGTTCGAACAGATATATTCAATGAAGTTGAAAGCTATAAAAAACCGATATATAAAAAGCAGCATTTTTATTCACTAATGAACTTGCAGAAGATGATAATAAAGCAATCTAGTTCACAATAGCTACAAAAATTACATATTTAGGAATAAAGTTAACCAAAGAAGTAAAAGATCTCTACAAGAAAATTCTCAAGCACTGATGAAAGAAGTTACAGGGGACAGAAGAATTGGACAAGAAATACTATTGTTAAAACAACAGTACTCCCCAAAGCAATCTATAGATCAACGTAATTCCTTTTAAAATCAAGAATTCCTTCACAAAAGTAGAAAAAACAATTCTAAAATTATATGAAACCAACAACAACCCAGAACAGTCAAAGTCATCCTGAACAAAATAACAAAAAAGCTAGAGGCATCACAATATTTGACTTCAAAACTTATTACAAAGTTACAGTGACCAAAAAACTCATGGTAGTAACATGAAAACAGAGAGACCAGTGGAACAGAATAGTGAACCCAGAAATTAATCCTCTTCACCCAGCCAATTAATTTTTGGCAAAGCCACCAGGAACCCACAATGAAGAAAGGACAGACTAATAAATTGTGCTGTCCAATTTGGATATACATATGTAAAAGAATGAAATGAGTATGCTTCCTTTTACCATACATAAGCAACTCAAAATGGAATGAAAGCCCTACATGTTAAAGCTGCAACTATAAAATTACAAGAAAATGGAAAACCTTCAAGACACTGGTATAGGCAAAGATTTTCCAAAATAGGACCCCGAAGGAACAGGCAACTAAAGTAAAAATATACAAATGAGATTATGTTGAACTAAAAAGCCTCTGTCCAACCAAAGAAATAATCAAAAAAATTAAGAGACAATCTATAAAAATGGAAAATACTTGTGAATTACTCATCTCACAAGGAATTAATATCCAGACTATGTTAGGAAGTCAAAAACTGAACACAGAAAAAATAAACCTCCAATTAAAAAATGCACTGAAGAACTAAATATACTTCTCAAAAAGACAGACCAAGGTACTGTGGTTATAGCTCAGTGGTAGAGTGCTTGCCTAGCATGTGAGAGTCACTGGGTTTGATTCTCAGCACCACATATAAATAAAGATCCACTGAAAACTAAACAATATTTAAACAACTAAACATATTATATATGACATACCAACGTTCAATAAATATATGAAAATCTCAATCTTACTAATCACCAGGAAAACAAAAACAAAATGAGTTATCTATCATCTCCCTTTTGATTAATAATTTGAATGGACTAATGGGTGGTAATTGTAGGCAGGTAGGATGTGGCTGGAGTAGGTAGGTCACTAGGGACTTTCCCCTAGAGATTGTCATCTGTGGCTCCTTGCTCTCAGCTCTTCCTTCTCCCTGGTTGTCATGAACTGAGCAGCTTCCTTCTGCCATACCTTTCTGCCATGATGTTCTATTTCACCTTAGACCCAGAGCTACAGAGCAGGCCAAACATGGACTGAACCTCCAAAGACCAGGAGCCAAAATAGACTTTTCTTCCTCCTTTAAGTTGTCCCTATCAGGTCTTGTGGTCACAACAACAAACCTAACATAATATACAAAATTGATGAAATCGTTCTATCAAAAAGATACTTGTGCTCTCACGTTTATTGCAGCACTTATTCACAGCACCTAAACTGTGGAATCAACCAAGATGCCCATTAGTGGGTGAAGGCTATAGAAAAACAACAGAATATGATTCATCCATTTAAAAAAAGTGAAATCCTGTCATTTGCAGCAACATGCACAGAACTGGAGGTAATTATGTTGTGAAATAAGCCAGAAAGAGAAAATACAAATGCCACATGTGCTCACTCTTTTGTGGGAAGTAGCAAGTCAATCTTTTACAACAGAATGGAATAGTGGTCTCTAGAGACTGGGAAGCATTGGAAAGAGCTGAAAAAAAAATCAATGGCATATTTTAAAATGACTGGAAAAGATCAATATGAGAGTCACAACACATAAAAATGATTAACATTTGAATGTTTATCCTGATTTGATTATTACATGCAGTATCATGTATCAAATTACCATAACGTGTCCCTTACAGATTTTTAAAAATTTTACAGATTTTTAAAAATTTTCTCACAGTATCTCTTGAATTTTAGAAATAGTCCTCAGCATTTATACCTTCCAGTGTTCTTTAATTTAAAAACATACATGCACACTCACTGTTCTACTTTAGTTCTGACTTCTGAGCTTCCCTGAAGTTCATTATGATGTTTCTTCAATGTCTCATTAAAAACTCAGATCGAGTTTTTAAGTATCCTAAAAAGCAGGAATCCTGCAAGCAGAAAAAGGTAGAAGAGCCTACTCCCTTGGGCCTGTGGTACAGACAGATGCAGGCAGATGTCAGCCCTCTGCCAAAGAATGTAGAAGAATCCTTCATGCACTTTGGTCTCAAATATCTGATGCTGGAAAGAATTGTCTCATCTGTCATCATCCTTAGTCTCTTAAGAATCAGGAAAACAAATAACT
This sequence comes from Marmota marmota marmota, assembly GCF_001458135.2. Classification (NCBI taxonomy): domain Eukaryota; kingdom Metazoa; phylum Chordata; class Mammalia; order Rodentia; family Sciuridae; genus Marmota; species Marmota marmota. The sequence goes on from NW_026000019.1 coordinate 2,619,159, forward strand.
TTTAAAAAATAGCTTTATTAAATTACTACTGCAAAGAATTTCAAACCATAATTCCTGATATTCTTTTCTCCTTTTATGGCTGGACATAAATAGCAGGCAGTCATTATCTATGCATGTATATATGTTTAAGTGATTATCTCTATCCAGTGCCTAATTGGTCGATCTGGAGTTTGGGGGGGTCTTTTTGGTTTTGTTGTTATTGTTTTTAATAAAGCCTCCTTGATGAAATTTTTAAAAAAGGGGGGGGGGGGACCATGGGACTCCAGAGTTCAACAAATGGCTCTGCAACTCCAAACGTGTGGCTCACCCATCAGAAAACTCCACAAATGAACTCTCTGAGAACCCAAACTTTTATCTGAACCCAGCAGCGGTCTGGCTCAGGAAAGGTACAAAGGTTGCTATTCAAAGAGGAGTTCTAAGCCACATGAGGGTCACCCAAACCAGGCGCCCTCAACTTTGCTCCTTCTCATTCAAATCTAAGATCAAAGGATTTCACAGAAACCCTCCCCAATCATTCATTCTAAGGTGCAACTCTCTACCTCTCAACTATCTTATTTTAGGAATACAATATAGAATTATCCTATTTTAGATTCCTCAGAGAATCTTTTAAATTATCCTCTTTTAAATTATCTTGTTTGCCTCCCTCTGTACATCATTGTTTCCTACTTGGATATATGTACCAAGGTGAACTCATCTGCCTCAGTTCCTAAATAAAAGGACATAGCAAAGACTTTAAAAATATTTATTGCTAGGCATGGTGGCACACACCTGTAATCCCAGCAGCTTCAGAGTCTGAGGCAGGAGGATTGCAAGTTCAAAGCCAGCCTCAGCAACTTAGCAGGCTCTTAGCAACTAGCAAGACCCTGTCTCAAAAAGGGCTGAAATGTAGCTAAGTGGTTAAGCACCACTGGGTTTGATCCCTGGAAAAAAAAAATTTTTTTTTTTTTTTAACTAAGATTGAGTATTTTTCTCTCATGATTTCTACCACTTGTCCCTAAAAACCTCAATATTCATAAAATAGTTAAATAAATCCTTGTATCAATGTTAACATTTTCTTCAGATATGTCAGTAATTATGTCATATCTCCATTTCCAACACCCTTTTAGATTTGACCACATATACTTAGCAAGAATCATTGCTCACGGAGCTTCTCTCTTCCTTACTTCTGCTATCTTGAAATCAGTTGATTGTCATTTGATTAAATTACAACCCAAAGTACTTTCTTAGATAAGGATTCATAGTACATGAATATTCATGGTATATGAATCCTTATATACCCAACAATGGTATGTATTTTTCTTCATGGATGAATGATAACTTAGCTGCACATAAGATTCTTGGGCTATAGGTCTTTCTTTTCCAGAGCGTGTAGACAGGACCACAATAGAAAGGTCAAAGAAACAAGTGTACAGATATTTTCTCACTGTCTTCTAGCTTTTCACATTATAGATGATAAAGCAAAACCCAATGTTAGATTATGTTTACTTCACGTGTCATGTTTCTGTAAAGATTATTCTTTTATCTTCAGCTTTGGAATTCAGGAATTTCACTTAGAATGGCCACACTGACTCTTGGTGAGTATAAAATGACAGACGAGGTGGAAGTAGACATACTGATATGCAATGCTCTAGCTACAGGGTCCTCCATCTACAACCATCAGAACAGGCCTCGTCACTCCACGATGGAGACCTGGGGGAACTCACACACGAAAGGAGCAGACTTTGCATAAGCTATCCTATTTTAACACCCTCACCCAGTTTTATGAGTGAGAATCAGCAATGTCTTCAAGAAGTTGGCAAATTTCAAGTCCTGCTATCAAAGTACCTAATAATGCACAATGCAAGCAACAATTTAACTATAATTCAACTCATTGTTCTGAATTAGCTGCACCAGCTTCAGGCAAAAAACATTTGTTCAGTGAGAAGAAGCAGTTCAAAGATGGATAAATAAAATTTAAACTATACTGAAGACAGGATATAAAACGTAGTGAGCACATAACACTAAAATTATTGAAAGCCTTTTTGTGACTACTGCCTTCCGTTTTGATCACCTCAACTCATAAAGGACTAACAAAATACTTTCAAGCAGAGAGTATAATACATTTAAGTACAGTAGTCTTCGGCATTACAGAATACTAGAAATAGTGTTACTTAGTTGAGAGAAGCCTTCTAAAAGACAAAGTTGATTCAAAGTAAATAATTGGTAGTTTAAGAAAACTAATTTTCTAGTTAATTAAAAGGATTCTAAATGGAATTAAATCATAAAACAGTTCCTTTAAAAATCAAGTTTTTATATAAATTATCTATCATGTACTATAGAAGATTAAAAGCCAATAATTATGGAGTGCTTTTTGAGGGTTATATATAGTTGCTACAGCAACAATTTTTCAAAAAGTTTTATCAATGTATAAGCTAATAATATAATCACTTTTCTGATGCTCATGGTAAAAACAGACAAAAACCTCAAATATGTGTTTCTACCCCAAATTTCATTGGCATACATATTTTAACAATAGTATTTCCTCTAATTCAAATTACCCAATTCAAATTACCCAACTTTCTAGATAATATTCTCAATTCTCACACACACACAAGAAAATGTACTCATTTACATTGTCCCAGCTTGTCATTAAACACATTTTGTAATCTAACAACACCAAACATTTATTTGGCATTTGCCACTTATATTAAAAATAAGAACATTCTGACTCCACTCAAGTATTAATAGGTTTCATCCTCTATTTCTCAACCATTTTAATAGCTTGTCATGACATTCTTAGAGAAAATGCACTTTAAAAAAAATGTATTATCTGTGACTCAACCACAATGACTCTCTATTAAAGCCATTACCAAACCAATACTACTATGGGGAAAAAAACAAGAGAATGTTTAAATGCAGTTCTTATCAGTACTATAGCTGAGCTTTAAAGAATGCTAAATATGAAAAGATAAATTTCTCCATAATAATACAGATGAGTCAACCTGGAAAGAAAAAAATCACCTAGCTGATTTATTGGTTGCCCCTCCTACTCCTTCACTTTCTTGTATCATTTCCAGCATTTTTCCCTGTTGGAATTAGAGAAGCCCCAAGTGAACCATATGCTAAGAACCTATACACACAATCAAAGAAGAAGAAACTTCTGGGGTAGGCACAGAGACAGTGAAATCCATGTCTCTACTCCAGATTTTGCATTTTCTTTAAGAACAATCCACCAGATAATTGGGATGCAAGCATATAAACAGGATGAGTTTCAAGAACCACATACTCAAGTGCAAAGACATGGCTGCCAAATTCTTCCCTCCCAGGAAATATTTTATAAATAGCAGATAATGAATTCTTTAGAAAAAAAGTCTCTAACAAGCCTATGATAGACGTGATTAGTGTTTAACTTCTCTCTCTTCTCAGATAAGAGGTTAACTCAGAAATCCTGGCTTGAGAACTCCCAATCTCCAGAGAAGCAGTAAGAAAGATTTCAAGTAATGAGGCTTGTATACCTTGCCTAAAGGGGGAGGAGTAATTCTGAAAAATAATTGTGAAAGACTCCCCAGACTTCCATTTCCACCATTATGACAGACCCCACACCCTGAAGACTCCCTCCTGTTTGGAACAACTAAAATGCTGGATACAATATTTGAAACACGTTTTATAAAAAGGTTTGCCAAGTTGGCAGAGAAACCATCTGTAGATGCCAAAATTAAAAATAAATGTGAGGTTCATGAATGCCACAGGGACTCTCTACTACAAAGAGTTCTGCCAAGTGCTGAACCGTCTAATTCCCCTCCTGGTGGCCTCTCAGAGCACCAGAGGACATTCAAGCCTGAGGCTCACTGTGGTGGTCAGTTTCATAGATGAGTTTCAAGTTTCTAGGAAAAGCTAGAATTCCAAAGGTCACTCATCCTCTCTTTAAAAAGTCACAAAAAACTATGAAAAGGAATGTATTCCTCTTGCCAGTGTAACCACATACTTAGTTTTGCTTATAATACAAATTCATTCTCTTACAAGTCTAAAGGCCAGAAATCTAAAGTTAAAATCTTGGCAAGGCTGAATTCTACCCAGAAGCTCTAGGGGATAATCTGTGGCCTTGCTTGCTATGAACTGACATGTATTCCTCCCCCCCCCCAATGGTGACCGTATTTAGAGATAACGTCTTTAGTATACAAGTAGGTTAAGCAAGGTCATAATGATGGGCCCTTCCTTATCTTCACAAGAAGAGAAAGAGACAAAGGCAAGACCCATGTGCAAGAAGCCCCATCTGAAGACTTAGCCAGGAACATGGCCGTGTGTAAGCCAAGAAAAGGACCTCTACCTGAAATTGACCATGCTGACACCTTAATCTTGAGAATTCTAGTCTTCAACACTATGAGGATATGAATTTATGGCAGCCCAAGTTGTCTAAGAAATTGCTTTACTCAACTTCTGGAGAACTACTGTATACCTTAGCTCGTGGTCTATTCCTCACATAACTTCAAACTCCTGCATCCCTCTTATAAGGACCCTTTCGATTATCCTGGGCCCACCCAGATAACCTGGGATAAGATCAAGATCCTTAAAAAGATCAGATACAATATCCCTTTGCCATGTAAGGTAACATTAATATGTTTTAGGGATTAAAATATGGGGCTTGAGGATATTATTTAGCTTACCACAATGTATCAAAGAAGAAATTGGTTGGTTGTGACAGAACTATGTAAGATGGTGGAAATTAAAAGCATTAATCAATCACTCAAACAAAAAAAAAAAAACTTTACTTCTCTAATTGAACTACCAAGACTGCCATCTTGCATTAACAAAACTCAATTAGTATAGTACAAGTACTGACCAACCCAAATGGATCTACCAACACTACACCATTCACAACCATGTGGAATTACACCATCAGCCCTGCTTCCAGCCACATGCTCTTAAATCACACCTAAAACAGACACATAAATGTTGACCAAAAAAAAAATAAAGTGGAAGAAAATACACCAAATAAGTCAGCTGGTAAGAGATGAGATAAAATAGATTTTAAGACAAAAAAAAAAAACATAGCTATAGTGTCACTATGCAATCAAAGTTACAAGATTGAGATTTTAACGTTTGCATTTCATTTCTTGCTCTTCGCTGCATCAAAGCCGTTCATCTTAGATCCTATTGCTGTTGGTAGTTTGGCCAAAGACATGTGGGGCTTAGGGAAAAAAAAAAAAACACCTATTGATTTGTTGATATACCTGTGGGTATTGCCACTTACAAACTAAACAGACAAACAAGAATAATAAGAGGAGTTCAGGGAAATTTTAAAAATCAAGCTGCCATCATGTTCATGTTGCACTCATTTTTAAATTACTTGTTTCCTACTTCACTGTCAGTTCAACTTTTCCCATAGCTGCAGCATATCATTTGCCCCTCACTAAGTTTCTGCCTTTCTGCAGTATCATGCCAAGCTCTATGAGTTATTACTTTGATCACAACGTGTTCCTAGTGGTAGGATTTGAGGCAGATAGTCTAAAAGTTATTGGTCCTATTGAATCAGGTATCTTTGCTCCACAATTCATATGCCTGCCAAATGAAAAAACAACAACACATTGTATTCTGCCCTAAATAATTAGCTAAAGATAAATTGAAATCTAAGAACTGGAAAGCAAAGAACAATTTACCCTGCTTACAGTTTCAATAAAGAGGAAAAATGTTTGTGTAGATGCCAGAAATTATACTGTACGTTTTATTATAATGCAAGCAGCCAAGCCTGGGTAGTTAACATAATAAAGGAAAAAGAATAAATCCCTGTCCTGTTATTATCTTTCAGATCCTAGAGATCTGCAAAAATTGTATGCGGGAAGAACATCAAATGACTTCTCTGAGGAAACACTAATGGTCAAGAAGTATTGGGAAGCTCTCGAACCATCTCGTTCCTATTGTTTTCTACATCAATCACGTATAACAGTCCAAACTTAAACTCAATTAATTTTTCAAGTGTAACAAAGTACAATGGTTTCTTTTAACTTTTTGAATTATCATCCTGAATGAAACAACTTTTTTAAAACTTCTTTTGTAAACAACCCTTGTTTCATTTTTTGAGGATGAGTATTAGAAAAAACAAGCAATGTACCAATTACTCTTTAACAGCAGAGCAAATCAGTGGAACGGAGGTAGAAAGGCAATGAGCAGCAGCAGAGGGGGCACAAAGAACTTGATTGTGGTGATGGTTTCACAGGTGTTCCTATGTCCAAACCTCCAATGGCACACTTGGTATGTGTGCGGTTTATTGCATGTCAGTTATGCCACCATAAAGTTGTTTTTTAAAAAAAAAAATAATAGAATTAGAAATGTACTTTTTGTTCACTAACAACATGATATCAAACAATGACCATTAAAGGAAGACTTCAGTATCTTCAGTACCTGAAACTACTCAACTTCAGCATCACCAAAAGTGGGACAATCAGACCCTGTGGCCTCTTTAGGAAACACCTGGTATCATCTGACTATTCTTTAAAAAAAAAAAAAAAGAATCTAAATATAATCAAGCCTCTACACTAGAGCTCTTTCATTTGTGAAACAGAAAAACAAGTTAAATGCCAGAAGGACAGAGACAAATCCAGAATGTGGCACATTCTACAATGTGACCTAGTTTCTGCACAGATCAAAGACATGAAAAGAAGAGGCCACAAGAGTCTGCTCTAGATTCAACACAAATGGTAAGGGATTTTAAGTGCAACCAGTGGAATTTATGTGAAGCTAGCAAGTCGTGTTAAGGCCCGGATTGCCCAGTCTTCAGGACAGCTGAAACCATTGCTCATTTTGTTAAGTGTGCTATATATAATGTTGTGGTAATAAACTGCCCTCATTGAGATGCATTTAGAAAATCTGGGATTTCCTTTAACATACTTCCAAAGTGTTGGGTTTTTGTTTTTTGTTTTTTTTAAAGGAAAACCAAAACAAAATGAAGAGTAAATGTGACAGTATTAACGATCTTGATAGATCTACTAAGGCTGCCTTGATGGATTTGAATTCTTTATTTTTTTTTTTTTTGAGAGAGAGAGAGAATGAATTTTAATATTTATTTTTTAGTTTTCGGCGGACACAACATCTTTGTTTGTATGTGGTGCTGAGGATCAAACCCAGGCCGCACACATGCCAGGCGAGCACGCTACCGCTTGAGCCACATCCCCAGCCCGGATTTGAATTCTTAATATTACTTTTGTGCATGCGTTTGAAATGGCCAGTTACATTGAAATTGATTTCTTCATGAAACTGAGAATTCAGCATTAGGTAACTATCTGAAAGCCTACAGAAATATATAAATATACAGCCCACTAATTTACTGTGTTGAAATTTTGACCAACTTACTATATAAGAATACTTACATTGTCATTACTATATCCAATTGGTGTGCCTATCTCAACACATTTACAATGTGAGCACAGAATGTGGATTTTTAGAAGCTGAGTAATCCTTGCACATAATAAGCAAAAAGTATATTATCTCAAAAAAACTGGAATCTCAAAACTGAAGACTATCACTCTAAGTGAAATAAGACAGTGGGGAGGGAGAGAAAAATAGAAGTTCACTGGATTAGACAAAAGGGAATGAAGGGAAGGGAGGGGGGATAGGAATAGAAAGACAGTAGAATGAACTGGACATAGTTTCCTACATTCATATGTGAATACATGACCAGTGTAACTCCACATCATGTACAACCACAAAAAATGGGAAGTTATATTTCATGTATGTTTGATATGTCAAAACACATTCTACAGTCATGTATAACTAAAAGAAAAGTTCTTTTTAAATTTCCTTAATAAATTGGCAATGATCCCCCCCAAAAATGAACTTCTTGATTGTCAATAGTAACATCTGCTCCCAGTTTCCAAATTCCTACTGGATGCTACACACTGTTCTAAGCCCATTACAAATATTATTTCCAATTCATTCTACAATCTTAAACATTACTATAATCACCATGTTATAGCAGTGAAAAGTGAGGCTCAGAAAAAAAAAAAAAAACTTGCTCAAGGGCACAGTTTTCAGGTTTCTCTGATACAAAGACCAGAATGTTCCAGAGTAAGCATTCTAAAAACTTTCATGTGCACATGTTAATTTTACAGATTAGGATTCTTTCCAAATAAAGATGACCAATATGCAGACACCATTGTAAGAACATCAATTCATTTCAATATGTTTTAACATTTGTCCAAAATATTCATGTGCATCAGCAAAAAGGTCTGGAAAGGATAGTGCAGTATTTGTGAGGGAACTTTTTAACCAGGTTTGCCAGGATTCAAACTCCAACCCACTACTTTCGACCTAAGACCTTCAGCAAGTCAATTAATCTCAGTCTCGGTTTGACAGTACTGTGAAGTAAACCAACATTATTGCAAGGATGAAATAAAATGAGAGAAGCTTGTAATATCTGGGACATAGCTGGCATTCTAAATGTTAGCATCCTTCCTGTCCATCTTTTACAATTTGTGCATGAAAGAACAATCCCAATGCTGACCTTCATCACTATTAGCCAAAGCAAACATGTATTGTACAATATATTACTTTTTTTGGCCCAAGGCATGGTGGCCCTAAATGTCTCCATATAAAATTCTATGCTTTAACCTAAGCATGATATACAAGTCAGGGTTAGACTGTTATTCTCAAGAGTTGCTGGCTATGGACAGAAACATACCTTCCACAAATGTCACTTTGGCAGCTGTGTTAGGAATGACTGTGACATCTGTACTGTTTGGAATTGCCTTGTGCCCTACCCCACCAGCAAAGCCTTTGGCCAAGTCAAACTGCCACACATAGGTTATATCCAATGAGAGACAACATAATCTAAAAAATTAAAATCTGATGCTACTTGGAGGAACACTTTAAAAAAAATAACTACTTTTAAACATGCTACAATATTGTTAGGGTCAAAGTCTGGTATCCTAAGACTTCTAAATGTTTTTTAGTTGATATTCAGATCATATCCCTGTCCATTGGAAAAACACTCTTGAGGACAGAGATACACCACTTTGATTGTTAGCACCAGAAAGAAAATTAAGATATATCTTCATAGAAAAAAATATCTGTGAGCTGTATTTAGTAGTAACCTACTATGATGCTCAATTTGGTCAAAGAGTTAAAAGTAAATCACTTTAAAATAAATCTAGGACAGCTACTTCTCTCATCTCTAAAGTAGTGCTCATGTTCAAAAGATACTAAATTTTCTACTTTTAATTAATTGCCATTTTGAAGTCAACCTCTAAACAGAATAAAAGGGATCAGCTCACAGGAAACCAAGAGTGACAAAAATCAAGACTTCTGAAACATAAATGCCACCTTTCTCACTTTTAAAATTCCCAGTCCTTGCTGTCATTTTTGAAATGGTAGGCAGACAGATGAAAGACAATTACAAATTTCCCCTCCTTCTTCATGAAGTTTCTCCATTTTCACAGCTCCAATAAGCTGACCAGAGGTTTAGCATAGGAATATTAAGACCTGCTATATGTACTGAGTAGATCTTAGGAGTTCTTTAAAGAATGCTCGAGAGACTTGGATATATTATATAGCTCCAACAGCTGCCAATACTTATATTTGAAGTCATTACTCACTGGGGATTGAAACAAATCAAGAAGATGGGGAAACTTCCTGAATTTCAGACAATGCAGGATAAAAAGTGTATATGGCATATAGACTGATACCCTAGAGGAGTTGAAGCTCCTAGGGACTTTCATAGACCTAGAAGATAAAAACGGATCACAGGTAGAACCCAAATTCTGCACAGTAGCAAGCAATATTGAGACAAGAATACAGAACCAGAATCATTAAATATATTCGGGGCAAATTTTTTGCAAACCATGTTTGATGAAGAAAGGGAACTTTAAAGAACTGTCATGATTTATTCATTCCCTGAAATAGTGGTTGTCAACTTCTATGTATGTAAAATTCATAATGGATTCGTATTACAAATTTTGAAACTTGGAAGCCAGCCCAAGAGGCCCTGCTTTAGTAGACCTTGTAAAGGACCCTGGGAACCTGAATTTTTAATAGGCACTGCAAGTAATTATAATGAACATGATCTGAGAATTGTATTGTTAAAACAGGAGAAAAAAAGAACAAAAAACACAAAACAACTCTCTGAAACTGAAGACAAAACCCTAAATTTCAAATATAAGTAGAAGAGCTACCAAAAACAATAGTGACCAAATAATAGGTTTGAAGAAGTGGGATGAGGACAGCAAGGGCAGAATTCAGAGACAGATGTCACAGTCCATAGCTCGAAACTGGAGGATGGACACTGAGGTGCAAAATCTCAAGTCCCTTTTTGCAAAAGAGTATCAGGCTGTACAAGTAAGCACAAGAGCTTAGCTAGACAAGATGTGGCTCTGAGAAGCTAAAATGGTAGGTCCCTTACTTTCTAAGTAGTAGTGGATACTAGGGGAAAAGACAAACTTTCAATAGCAGTGAAAAATTCACCAACTGCCTAACTGACTTGAAAAATGTTTCAACAAACTTACACAAAAATATGAAAGAAATGTCTAGAATACAGTGTTGACTCCTGCCCAACCTGATCCTCCAAAAGCTAGCATGGGATATAGTCACCTCTTTCCAAGATGAGAAAGAAAGCAAAACAAAGCTATTTAAAAGTATGATAAGACAAGACAGAGAAAAAAACTTTCACCCAAAACCTTTGGCTGTAAAGGTGAACAAAAATTATCATCTAAACTTATACCATGAATTTTTAAACTGAGGAAAACAATCACCTCTATTAACTAATATTGCACTACAGATCAAAGAACTCTTGGTAAAGTTGGAGGAAACCTTAGGAAGAGACAAAACATGACCAACGGAGGCAAAGAGTGGGAATGGGTGATGGGGGTATTAGTAATACAACTAGGAAGAAATGAAAACTAAGGATTGCAGGGAGATTTGACACAGCTCAAAGTACAGAAAGGGATACACAGGGCAGGAAAGACAAAGTAAAATTAAACAAATGTTAAGTTTTAAGTATAAAATTAGACAGTGATAGTTGCTGAGAAAAGGCATATGCATAACTTGCTATCCAAAAGGTGAAAATAAAATAGGGCAGAATACTGATTTAGAGAAAAGGAAAAAAAATCTTAAAAATGGAAAAAAACTTGAATCTATACATAAAAGGGACATCATGTCCTATGTCCTAAGGAAAATCAACTCAGAAAGTGAAGAACAAGAATAGTCCACAAGGTTTGTATACTTCAAAGATAATAAAAGAATTACTTGAATAGTCATGCAAAAAGTGGTCAAGTTAGCAATGAGGATAATTAAAATCAGTCTTCTCCACAGATATAATCAACTTTAGAAGAAAATTCATACAAATTCCTGATGCATCAAGCATGAGTCTAGAACTGTTAATCTGACATTTTTTTCCACCAATTTTACATAAAATTTTACATAAAAATTTATATAGGTCATTTGAATAGGTGTTTGTGTTCTGAGTGATAATCTTCAAAATAGCACAAACTTGGGCTGGGGATATAGATCAGTTGGTAGAGTGCTTAACTCGCATGCACAAGGCCCTGGTTTCAATCCCCATTACCACAAGAAATAAAAATAAATAGCACAACCTCCTCAAAACTTGGATCAGATTCCAGTAAAACAACCCCCCCTCAATCTCCCATTCCAACATCTGTTGCACATGTCAACTATCACTACCAAATAACCAACTGTCTTCTGACTTCCAACTATCTTGTAGAGCCCTGCTGGTAAAGGAACCTGGGAAACAGTCTGCAGGGGCTCCCACAGAAAGGAGCAAAAGTGGTACAGCATTGCCCAAGGAGAGCACAGAATTAGGTCAGCTCCCCACAAAACAGCACAGGCCCCTAAGAGACTTTCTTCCTCTTACTGCTTCCTGATCATAAACCAAAGTAGCATTATCAAGTCAAGATAAATTAGAATAGTTACATCTCAAAATTATATGCCCTTTGATATCTAACTTAAATCCACGTGTAAGATTCATTTTATAACAATACAAATATCAGTGAAGCCTTAGTTATTCTAAAACTGAGAGCATGTCACCATTTTGGTGAACAAGTGGAATACAAAAGGGTGCTATCAAAGATCAACTATACTCGTCCCTGACTACTCCTGAAAACTCACCATGGCAGCTCCTGTCTCCCTAAAACAGCAAAACCACAGGCAAAAACCAAAACTATTCCTATTACTCCTAACAAAAAGTTACATTTGATCCAGAGGATGTTCTCAGCTCAGAATTAACATTACAGAGTCAAAACTTCATTTAAAGGCGAGCTTCTTTCTAAACCTGCTTAGTTCTGTCTACTTTGAGTCAGAAAACACTGGCAAAGGGAGCCTCAACATGGTGTCTCTTTTGCAAGGATTAGGCTTCTTCCTCTCCTCAGAACCAGTTATGTTCTCCAGGGTTATCATTGGATCAGAAGAAGGGAGAGTTGAGGGCTACTGCAGAACCCTGCTCCTCTACTCCCCAGCACTTCTGGTACCAAATGTGGCTTTTTCCATGCAATTCTGTTGTTCTCTGCAGAAACCAAACGTGAATCCTAATACTTAATTCAATTTTAACACCACCCAGATTAAGGGCTCAGTCCCACAAGAGTGTTCTTTCATTTTAAATGCCAATTTCAAGCAGTAGGTCACAGGTTACACCACTTTTATCTGACTTGCTTATAAATCAGGGCTTCCACAACCCCCTCCCTCAAGTTTGGTAGTTTGCTGTAATGACTCATAAAACTCAGGGGAATATTTTACTATTACTGTTATGAAGATATTACCTAAAAAATACATACCAAGAACCAGATAATGAGGAACAGAAAGCAAGGCCCAGAAGGATCTCAAAACCAGAAGCTTCTTGCTCCCCACAAAGTTTAGGATGTGTCACCAACCAGGCACATGGATGCATCTATCAGAAAGTTTGCTTAAACTCTTCATTTAGAGTTTTTATAAAGTTTCCACAGGTGGGGTGATTTAAATCATGCTGTATTTTAATAACTATGCCCTATCCTGAAGCTTTCCAATCATTTCACTAACTTACAAAAAGACACTATTTTCATACTGGAGATTCCAAAGGTCTTAGAAGCTCTTACAACACCACCCAGGACTAAGACCAAATACTATAACAAAAGACAGGTGCTCCTATCACCCCTATCACTCAAAAAATTACAATGGAACCAGTGGGCAGAGACCAAATATGTATTTCTTATTTTTAATCACAGTGACACAGCTACCTCTGGGCTGACATGGTGTTTAAAGCTGACATTCTCTCATGAAGCACAGCATAACATATTTGGAGACTTTCTCTCATCACTAGAATCTCACCTGCTTTTCCATTATGTAAGTATTGCCCCTCCAGTGTTTATGATGTCAACTTGCCCTCTTAGACAACATCCCTTTAAAAATGACCCTAAGCCAATAACTTTGTCATGACAGAATGGTGCTATGTAGGTCTGTTTACTATTTAAGCACCTTTATATTCTAAAACAGAATGTCAGATTTTGTTGAGACAGGTTTTATGAAGGTTTACTTTTTAAGATTCCCAAATGCTCTAAGGCTTTTAGTTCACTGGGAATGAGACAAGATACTAATGAAGGTTGTCCACTGGTCACCAGGGGCATAAAGCAGTAAGGTCTTTGGGGCAGAAGCTGAGGGATGGAGGAGGCCTCCTTATCAATGTAGAACTTCAAGGGAGGCCTTCAGGACCCTCAACAAAAATTTATACATATGCCCCACAAACAGACACCAGCTTCCAAAAGGCCCTCAGGCGACAGCAAGTTATCCAGAAAAGCAGTATCAGGATCCAGTTATACAAGATACTTCTGTCCCCCAATTTTCCCTCTCCATATCCAACCCATATACACATACACACAAGAGAAATCAGAATTAAATGAAGCAAATTATGTTCCTAACCAGGCAATACCAACCTCCCAACTCCCTCATAAGGCTGGAAGAACAAAGCAGGTTCCTCCTCATGCTAGCCCCCCAAGTACATGAGAACAGGGATGTAGTGATATTAATCAAACACATAACATTACATGCCAGGCACTGCACTGGGTATTAGCTAATTTTATCCTCATGACAACCCAAAGAGATATTTACTAGTGTCCTATGTAAAGGACAAGAATCTAAAGAGTTCAAGCCACTTGCCCTAGTTTATCCATCTAGTGACAAAAAAAAAAAAAAGAAAAGAAATTCTAGCTCTGGCTCAGGAGTCCTGGTTCTTAAACACTACCCTATGTTAAAAGAAAAGTCAAAGTCAAGTTCTAAACAGGCAGGATTGGACTTCCATTAACTAAAAAAAAAAAAAAAAAATGGATGGGAAGCAAGCAGACTTGCCCATGGTGTCCTAAAGAGACAGAAGAACTGATAAACAATTAGGGGTTATAAATGAAAAGGAATAAAATAACTTCATAATGAACAGACACTCAGCCTTAGACAGCAAATGGGCAAAATGGGAATTACCAGCATCTACTTTATTCTTGCTGCCCAAAAATTTGTAGTCCAATTGGTTTAGTCAGATTTTGCATTGCTATGATGAAAAGACTTGTAACAACAACACAATTGAGGAAGAGTTTATCTGGGGCTCATGGTTTAGAGGTCTCAGTCCATAGATGGCAGATTTCATCACTCTGGGCCAGAAGTGAGGCGAATATTATGATGGAAAGGTGTGGTACTGGAAAGCAGCTCAGGATGTGGCAACAAAGAAACAGAGAGCTCTACTTACCAGGGACAAAATAAACCCCAAAGGCACACACCCAGTGACCTACTTCCTCCAGCCGTACCCTACCTGCCCATAGTTATGCCCCAGTTAATTCTCATCAGTGGATTAATGCACTGATTAGGTTTAGGCTCTCATAACACAATCATTTCAACTCTGAACATTCTTGCATTGTCTCACACGTAAGCTTTTGGAGGATTCCACATATCTAAACCATCACAACAATTTTGGAATCATCAACCACAGTCCTAAACTTGCTGAACCATAGCCAGCCTCCATGGAGCCAACCGCTGCCTCTTCTGCCACCTATTCACCAGTCCCCTTTCTTCCAGGACATTTATTCCTATCCTAACTCCACTGCTTTAAATCCTACTTTGACTCCAACCTACTACCTTTCTGCTTTCTCTGAATCCCCATTCCCTCCATTCTTTGTCTAATTTCAAGGCATTGCCTCCCTCCCACCCCA
>NW_026000019.1:2634491-2671100 GCF_001458135.2 Marmota marmota marmota
ATATATATATATATATATATATATATATATATATATATATATGTGTGTGTTTTATTTCTGGGCCCTGTTTTCAGCCCCACTGTCTGTCTGTTTTTATTTCATATTGTCTGGTTATCATAGCTTTGTAATACAATTTGAGATCAGGAGGTTCCACCTTTGTTGTTCTTGCTTAGATTGCTTTGACTATTTGAGGTCTTCTGTGGTTTCAGATGAATTTTAGGATTTTTCTCTTTCTGTGAAAAATGCCACTTGCATTTGATAGGGATCACACTGAGTCTATAGTTCACTTTGGCTAGTATGGAAATATAAATGGCCAAAGGTATTTGAATATTTTTATTAGGGATATACAAATCAAGACCACAATGAGGTACCAACTCCTTGTTAGAATGGCTATTAAAAGGTTAGAAGACAGCAAGTATTAAAAACCCACAGAAAAGAGAATACGAAAGCAGTCAGTAAGAATGTAAATTGGTATCGCCATTACAGAAAATACTATGGAGGTTACTCAGTTATAAATACAACTGATGTAATCCAGTAATCCTACCTCTTGATACATATCCAAAGGAAATAAAAATCACCGTCTCAAAGAGATATATGTACTTCTGTGTTCATTGTAACATTGTTCATGAAACAACCTAAAGAGCCTATTAAGAAACAACCTAAAGAGCCTATTAAGCAATTATTGTGTACATATACACAACATTCAGCCTTGAAAAAAAGCAGGCCATTTTTAACAATGAACCTGGAGAACATCAAAAGTAAAATAAGCCAGACACAGCAAGACAAATTAATACTGCCTCACCTCATTTACATGTGGAATACCTCCATATTTTCACTTGAAAAGATAGAGGGTGACTGCGTGGGGTGATTGATAGGTTAATTAGTTTCATAGTAAGAGCTAAAAGATTTTATACTATTTTACTGGTGCCAGGTAAATATGCAATATAGATGAAGAAAGATTAACTGTCTTCACTGATGGTTACTACATTTCCACTAATGTTGTAAGAAAAACAATAACTTACCATTAAAACTTGATGGTTTGGATAAAATAAATATAGCCATGTTTAAATGAAGGAAAAATTATATGAATTCTGAGGCTCACTTCAAGATTACAATTATGTATCTTTATCTATTTGGTTTATTCTCAACTAATTTATAATTTAACTATCTAAATAGGTAATAGACCCTCAGATCACACTAAGCATCATCATCCACAGCAAAAGAGAACAAGTCCTTGGACAGAGTCTCCACCAGGCCTCCCACAAGATGACAGAAACAGAGTTGCTCCCAGCAGCTTTTAGAAATGGTCTGTGAGAACAGGTATGCAAACTCCCACTGCCACCACCCTGTCACAATCCTTCCTCTTACACACAGAGGCTTTCGTGTGAGCTTGCACACTTGAAGAAAATTCCCTAAGCTAAAATGGGTGCTTAAGTCCTCAGTGGGTGTCAATGGCTTGCTTAGAGTTGCTCTTCTGGTTATTTTCATCCTTTGTTTTCCCTTTTCATCCCTTTTACCCCCTCATCACCTTAGAGCGGATTATGGTTTTGTTTTGTTGTTTTTTTGTTCCCTCTTTCTTTTTTGGTACCAGGGATTGAACTCAGAGGCACTCAACTACTGAGCCACATCCCCGGCCCTATTTTGTATTTTATTTGGAGACAGGGTCTCACTGAGTTGATTTGTTCCTCACCTTTGCTGAGGCTTGCTTTGAACCTGCGATCCTCCCATCTCAGCCTCCCAAGCCACTGGAATTACAGGCGTTCGCCACCACTCCCAGCAGGATAAAGGTATTTATACTTAGAGACAATGAAATATCTGACCCTAAAATCCTCTCCTCTCTGTTCCCTTACCAGGATGATTTCTACCCACCAGGATAACTTGACTCACATTTTTGAAGTCAGTTTTTCAAAATGAAAAAATTCAAATCTCAATCAATAGTACAAATATCAAACTTTTAAACAAAGGCCCAGTAACAGAACCAATATTTCGTCTCCCTGACTCAGTTTGCCTCTTAACCCTTCTTTTTGAGCCACTCTTCTGCAGTTACCTTGGATTCCATGAACCGTAACAATGATCTATGAAATATCTTTATGCCAAAGAACTGAAACTACCCCCAAAGAACAGTACAAAACAGATCACCCCATGATGAAATGGCCCTGGCTAAGCAGGAGCAACCAACCCATGATGGAACCAAAGCAGCCACCCTGGGCAGGAACAATCATCTCAGGATAGGGACCAAATTACCTCTCAATGATGACCTTCCCAGAACCAATCCTAAGATAATGATGAACCCGACTACAGCCTGACCAGCTGTACTCTCTAGCTATACAAATCCCCCAGCCAAGAATGCTCCCAGCCCAATAGCCTTTTTCTGTAAATTCTTAAAGTTTCTATGAGCCCCTTCAAGATAAATCATTGGCCACAGTACTCTTATGTCTGTTCTCAGCATGGCCACACTGATTAAAAGCTCTTTTCCTGCCCTTTACCACTGCTGGGCTCTTTGATTGGCTTATCAGAATAACCTGGCACCATAGGACCCTCAGAGCCAGGGCCTTTGTCCTGGGACTCTGGTAATATTGTCAGCAAATCCATGTTAAACATTCAAAGGACAAAGATTTCAAAGTCATTCTATTTTCCTTTGTATTATTAAAAATGTTACATTTAAAATACTTACGTTTGACATTAAAATTTTCTAAAAACTTCTCCTTCAAACAAAATTGTATAGGATTGCTTAAATATCATTTCAAAGAATGAGCATGCCTGTGTTAGTAGCAGTTATACCATACACGTGTACTATACCATACAGGAATACTAGGAAATATATACAAAGAGCTCAAAATTTTTTTCTACAGCACTTTGTATATAATGAAGTGTCTGAGAAAGAAATTATTTAAAAGGTGTAACAGTAAATTATAAGTTTATTAAAATAGGCCTCATAAGCCTTTCGTGATGTTAAAAAAATTTTTCCACTCAGCACGGATGACTCTGACAATTTTATCATGAACAAACCAAAGCCCAACATAAACAGTCAATTGAAACTAGAAACTGTATCGGGTATAAACCATTAACAAACCTCTAAAACTAGGAATTTCCAATTCTAAACAATCAAAATAGTTTTAATTGTGATTTTACAATCACCTTATGAATTTTCCCTTCCTGCCCCTCCTGAAGGAGGATTAGCTGCTTTTGGACTGGTGTTGCCCTGATTTACTAACAGCTGAATGCTTAAACTCTTGAAAACTTAAGTGTGCTTAAGTTTGTCTTCTTTTCTGAATCAGTAGATAACCCAAGTAGGACTCAATTGTATGAATTTTTAAACAAAAATGCCAATTCTGAGTAGAAAATGAAAAACATATCCACAATTATACCATATATAAGCTCAGAAAGCTAAACACGATGCTCGAAATGTTAACTAAAATTTGATACTAAACCCAGATGTGATACATAGAATTTAAAATCATGATTATCTTCTAAAACAAAAAAAAATATTTGGAGAACAAGAGAATTTAATTTCTACCTTCAACTTTTAAAGAGCTCTAAAATGAATAAACAGTACTGAAAATCCTATTCCTAAAGAACAGGATATTTAAAACAGAGTTTATAAGTGACATGCATAGACACTTGTATCACTTGAGGACAGGGTACATTCTGAGAGTTGTATCATTAGGTGACTTCCTCTTTGTGTGATCATAGTGTGCTTATAAACTAAGACAATTGTGATACAATCTTATGATTCCTCTGTTCTATATGCTGTTATTCACCAAAATTTTGGTGAACATGATAAGCATGACTATGCTTACCAAGCCGAGGGGTAGGTGGATTAAGGTCCATGCATTATGGAGATGACTTCTCTTTCCTCTCCTGTGTGCTGGTTATACTTTCAAGTGGGTTTTCCCAAAAGGACAAGGAAGACATTAATGAGAACTCCAAGCCCCATAGATGACCAGTTCAGTAGCCCCAGCAGAAAGTGACACCTTGCCCAGTGAGGATACAGGGTTCTGGTTTAGCCAGCCAGGAATCAGAGATGGCCCTGTTCGATTTAAACCATATGAACCAAGGGCAAGCAAAATGTCACGGTCTAGACATGGATGTGTCCCCAAAAGCTAATGTGTGAGACAATCAAGGGGAAAAAAATGTGGAACGTTTTCTCTGATATAAGGAGGCTGACTCACTGAGGTAGGGAGGGGGAGCATAGGAGGAATGCATGAATTCTAGATAGGGAAGATGGGTGGGAGGGAAAGGAAGGGGGCAGGAGATTAGCAAGGATGGTGGAATGTAATGGACATCATTATCCAAGTACACATATGAAGACAAGAATTGGATGTCAACAAACTTTATATACAGAGATATGCAAAACTGTGGTATATATGTGTAATAAGAATTGTAATGCAAAAAAATAAAGCATCTCACTAGTAAAAACAGTAAGTTCTTAAGAAAAAAAAATCTTCAGAGGTGAAGTTATTAATTTATGAGAGCCTAAACCTAATCAGTGGATTAATCCACTGATATGGATTAACAGAATGATAACTACAGGGTTCTTTTCTTTTTTGGGGGGTGGAGAATGTGACAGGAGGAATCATATCACTGGGGTCATACTTTTGAGGTTCATTTCTTTTTCCCCTGATGAGCAGAGCTCTCTTCCTGGTTGTCAGTTCCTGATTCACTTCCCTTCTACCATGGTGTGCTGCCTTATCTGGTCCTGGAGCTATGGAGTCGGCCAACCATGAACTGCACCTCGAAAAATGAGCCAAAATAAACTTTCCCTCCTCTACATTGTTCTTGTCAGTCTTTTGGTCACAGCAATGAAAAAGTGGACTCAAATACAAGGTATGATCTTTCACAGAGAAGCCAGGTCCTGCTACCATCAAACAAGCAAAATAGACCTGATTTCCCCCTACAATTCCTGGATATCAAACAATAAGTGCCAGATGACAGAAACCATCTCCTACATCTGTCAAGACAAAACAAAACCTTCATTCAGCCACAGAATATAGACAAGTCTGTTGTTTGGGATCTTTTGGTTTGTTTTTTTGCTAACAGCCTTGAGATATAATTTATGTGCCACACAATTCATCCACTTAAAATAAACAATTCAACGCGTTTTAGTATATTTATAGGGTAGTACAGACACCACAATCAATGTTAGATCATTTAAACTATCTCAAGAAGAAATCATTCCCATTAGAAATCATTCCCCATCCCTCCCCTTTCCACAGTCGCTGGAAACCACAAATCTGTTTTTATTGTTGCCGATATACAAAAAGTTATATACACATCATGTGTACAACTTGATGAGTCTTGAAGACACCACCACTGTAATCAAGGTAATACACATATTCATCACTTCTAAAAAAAAGTCTTCATGCTTTTTTATTTGTTTTGGGGAAGGAGGATTGTTAGTAATAAAGCCAGATTTAAAGATAGGTAGTTAGTGTAGCTAGGTAAATCGGGTCTGATATGGAGTCTAATAAAGAAAATGGAGTCCAATCTGAATCCAGGAAATCAGCACTAAACCTTGGAGACTGAAATGTTAATGTCCCCAAGGCCCTGGCCCATTCTAAAGAATTGTAATGAAGCAGCTCCCAGCAAATAGGGAGGTGCTAATCAAATCACCCTAAGTCCTTCCTACCCAGATCACTCCTCTCCAGCCTCACCTGTTTTCCACCATTTGGCATTCCCACCTGCATCCCCTATCACATACTATATAGAGGGAAAAAAGCAACAAAAAGTACAGAAATGTAGAAGGACAAAAGAAGACCTTAGATACAAAAGGGATAAGACCTCCCCTTCCCATGGATTACACCTTTCAGATCCCCTTCTTCCTCTGGGGGGATATCTTCTCTGTGATCCTTTAATAAAGCCTTTTACTTTCCACTCTACACTTGCCTCAGAGTGCTTCTCTGGTGCTATACTTCAGCTTTCAGGGAAGCAAGGACTCATTAGGGTAACCGGTGGTATTAGTAACAACACTTAATATGAGCTCTATCATCCTAAGAAAAATCTTAGGTGCACAATACAGTATTGTTAACCTCAGGCACAGATCTCTAGAACTTACTCATATGTCAAACCTCAAGCTTTATCACCATTGAACAGTGCCTCATTTCTCTTGCTCCAGCCCATTCTACTCTGTGCATTCATAAGTTTGATTATTTTGGATACCACTGATAAGTAGGAAATGCAAACCTCACCTTCTCATATACCACCTAAAGGCATAGATTTAGGGAGGTGCCTCTATCCACAGCTGTAAACTGAATGGCCTGTCTACAAGAATAAAGTCTGACAAGAAGTGAACTATAAAACTGAATTGGCTATCAATTACAAATTACATTGGCCAAGACATTTTTTTTTCCTGGTGCCTTTAACTGTAAGTTACATTATTTAACCTCTATTGTGACTTATCTTTGTACCTGTTTTAGGACAAGAACTATGTTTGACCCACTATTTTTATTGATGTAACGCTGTTTAGTACGCTATCTTAGAATTACTCGTTATTTAATAAATATTTATTAATCTGTCTTGTTCTTCAATATTCCAAGAGAGAATTATGTTTTTCCTTTTTTGGTTCTCATCATTAAACATACAAAATAAGAGAAACCATCTGGGGAAAGGAGCAGGTTTTGTCCATGTATTCAGAGTCTCATTTTTGAGAATTACTTAGGTTTTACTCAGAAAACTAGAATGATTTCGTCAACTCACCCATTTGTTGCTTAGAAGTTTGGTGGTTGCTTACAATACAAATACAAAAATTGAATTTTGAAGACAAATCATGCTTATTTGCTTTTGTTGATAAGTGACTTTACAGCATTCAGATCAAAAAGCAAATTGTAGTTATTTGCTGTAAGTAGCTTCCATTAAGATAGCACAACTATAAAACATTTTGTCTTTCATTTTAGTCAAACTCCTTTAAAATATATACCTAACACTGAAAGACATGGTTTTATTATTTAGCAAATTCTTTGTACTCTTTTGCAGATGCTTCATTATGCTTTTCTAAAACTAACTGCTACCATTTCCTCTTTTGAATTTATCATGTGAGAGCTAACATTCTGCTTTTAAGAGATCAAGGTTAGATCAATGAGTATGTATAATTCTAAAACATTTGTAGAAATTGAGACTACATTGAATGATCAAGTATATCACTAATACATTTTTCCCCCAAATCAGAAAACCTTTATAGCAAGGAAATCAAAATGCCTGTGAGTCTATACTCTTAATAAAGGTTGGACTTCTCATGCCAATCTACCAATAAGACACCATTGCTGCTTAGAGCATTGATAGCAATATTAACATAAGCCTCAGTGGCCACACCCATTTAGAGCCCAAGAAAGGGAGGCATCTGTCCCCAGAGCTCCCCCTGTACCATTTTGAAACCTCATCGTAAGTTAGTTCTCAATTCAAGGCATTGGATATGGGGAAGAAAATGAGAAGCTCCTGGTACCAGTTTAAGGGAGGAACTAAGAAGGGAGTTTATTTTATTTATTTTTATGCTGAGGATCAAATGAAGGGCCTCATATGTGCTAGGCGAGTGCTCTACCACTAAACCACAACCCAGGCCAAGAAGGGAGTTTAAATGCATCAAATACTTCATATCTTCTACTTAGGGCAACTCTGCCCCTTTATTTATATCTATAAAAAGAAATCACAAGTCAGGCACAATGAAACACACTGTAATCCCAGTGACTCAGGAGGCGCAGGCAGGAGGATCCCAAGTTCAGAGCCAGCCTCAGCAAAGGCAAGGCACTAAGCAACTCAGTGAGACCCCGTCTCTAAATAAAACACAAAAAAAGGACTGGGGATATGGCTCAGTGGTTGAGTGCCCCTAAATTCAATCCCCAGTTACCACACGCCCCCACAAAAAAAGAAATCATGAATAGCCAAAGCACAATTGGGGGTAGTAGTCAATGAAACAAAGTAGCTCTACAATACCACATGAAAAATGGCAGTACCATCATATTTAGTATACATTTTAAGTTTCTTTCCAACAGAATACTATATGGAGTTTTAAGAATTTATATAGACAGGTAAGCATAAATATTTCAAAATACTTTGATTTGCCTTAGAAACATTTTTACATTTAGCTTCTCCATTTTCTTCCCTTTACCAGATTGTTTCACTTATTATAGTCCAGTGCATTTTTCTGCACCAATAAGTTAAGCAGTTGACAAATGCAATTTGGTTATTAAAAATCTTATGTTCCCTTGATTATATTAGTCTCCAACCCATAATTCTACTTAGTGTTTAAATAGGTTTGATTAAAATTCTAAGGGTTATAACCTTTAAAACATATTCTTATTTTCTAAACATCAGCAAGTACAAGTGACTTAAACACCTAGTCCACTTTTAAAACATCAGCAAATGCTTCCAATGAACAGCCAAATACCATGAAAAACGATGATCAATTCTACTCTCCAACACTGTTCTGTGTAAAAATGAATACAATCTTCTCCTGATTTGTTTCTTAATATCAAGGAATACAGCATTTTACAGTAGAGCATTCTGATAGGCAAGAGAAAAAGGAACCAAGTTATTTGAAGCACATTCTATTCCATATGGCTTTTCCCAGGAGTCCTAAATTTGGAGAAGCCTGTTCACTTAGGTGGTTTCTAACACCTTTGAGAAGTTGATGCATAAAGAAGTGTCCTAAGAAGGCTTTTAAAGTTTTAACATCAAGTACTTTGCCTTTACCTCTATTTGCTGCAGCCAGAATATAAATGGAATCTGAAATTTATTCACTGTGGTCCAAGAACTCTAGTAATATGCATTGTATGTTAATAGATGCAGCACAGACCATGTGGCCCTATAAAACCTAAAATATTATGTGGTCCTTTACAGAAAGTTTGCCAATTTCTGTGCCAAATTAAAGTAGAAGACTTTTTAAGATCCTCTCTCTGCTTCATTGTTCTGTTAAATGTTGATGTATCATGTTAATGGCTAGTCAAAAGTTTCAGCATTTAAACTGTATAACTGAAATTCTTCTAAGAACCAACAATTTCCTATAACCTCTCAAATTCACACATCTCTCTCCACACCCCCTCAAGGTGCGCGCGCACACACACACACACACAGTTTGCACACAGCTCTTCTCTTCTGTAGGTAAGCCTACCTTTTAGGGACCCTATGTAGATTTCACAAGACTATCTAGTATACCACCACAAGGAGCTATCTCAGGTATTTCCAATTACTTATCGAAATTAGACAATCAGCATTTTAAAGTCTGTTTTTCATCCAGCAGCTAGCAAATACAGCTTTCAGTTTCAGTCACTAATTTCACTTGAAGAGAACAAAGTAGACCAATTCATATTTTTCTCCATGGGAGAAGATTTCTTGGCCAGTAAACCCTTAGAAAACAAGTGACCAACACTAAAACAGAGAAAGAACACTCTAGGGACTGAGATAGCACACTGAGAAGGAAAATGTGGAAGAGTTGTTTATCATCTTTCCATATTGCTGTAGCTGAGAAGTTGAGAAACTCCTACAGCTGCGTGTGAGTCCATCTTTCTACTGATCTTTCTTCCTTATTTTCTCTTTATATTTCGGAAGAAGAGAGTGGAACCAACTACAAGACAGGAAAGAAAGCAATGGAGAAAGAAAAGCTTTGGATTTGATCCTTTTCTGCTTCCACCCTGACCCCACCTTATCTCAATGCTGATGTGGCATTTTGCTGTGGCATAAATGATTAATTCAGCATCAAGTAACATCACACAGAGCTACAAAATCTAGTAGAGATTTCAGCCATGTGCTTTATGTAGTCTCACTAAAGACTAACCCAGGAACAATGAGGTGGAAACAAACAAAAAAAAATCGTACTGTTTTTAGACTGGAATGTTAATAAATATGCAAATTTGAACTATAGGTCAAGGTTATCAGTAGTTGGATTATAGTTTAGGTCAGGGCAGGAAGAAAACAGATGAAAAGAGGTATAGGACATAAAGAATGTTTTAGATGAACTACTCAAAGTGCAGCAAGATTTTCAGGAGAAAGGACCTCTGCCTGTAGCAACAAGGCAGTCTTTGGGGACTGATGAGTTTCTTTTCACATAGCAAGGGGGAAGCTGGGTATGCACACCCATGGGAATATAAGAAAGGACAAAGATAAATAAAACAATAAAGCTCAAGGATAGAGACCCAAGACTCCTACTCCTCCACCTCTCATTCTTTCTTATCCCTCTAAAAATACAGCAGCCTGAATAAAAAGCAGAAATTAAAACAAAACCAAAGAGGAAGTGAGGCAGGATGGAAGGAAGATGGAGAAAATGGAGGGAGAAGAGGAGGAGAAATTACATGACCAACACGGAGGAAAACACTCAAGTGAAACACAGGGTACTGGCTGGAAGGCAGGTGTTGGGAAAGTTAGAGACAATGCTGGTGAGGCATGAAGAAGAAACAGGACAAGGACAGAATCAAGGCACAAGTGGAGGGATCATACTGAACAAGAGAACTGCACTGAGAAGAAACTACGAAGAATTCATCCCCAGAAGGAAACCGGTTGGGAGACACAGGCAAAGCTGAAAGATCAATGTCAGGGCATAGAGGTGCAAAATGCTAGTTAGTGTCAAAGACACAGGAAATGTGCAACTGCCTGTACATTATTTAAAAATTTAAAAAGGAAAGCAATACGTTAACTTCTAAGAATCTAGTCTCTGGTGGGAGGGGAGGATTAGGGTCAGCTGAAAGTGGAGGTACAAGTTGTGGAAACTTTGGGGGCGGGTAAGGAAGAAAGACTTTCAACGTAACTGGTTGATCAAGGACTGATGCAGAAGCAAGCAAATGTTGAAATGTGTGTTTTTGTTTAGCATGCTGTAAGGTACAAAGTCTATTTAATAATCATTTCACCTGCAGCAAAAGAAAAATGAAAAATTTGCATTGTCTGTTACTGAGTGCACAACACAAAATAGTCTCATTAAATATTTATCGATAGAATGAACTCACCTCTTTTATTAATGCTGTAAAATAGATATCTTGGGTTAAAGGACATTTGAAATCCCATAGTTGTTAGCTGCAACTAAATCCAAGACTAAATATATATACACATATATATACATATATCATGCTATCTCTGACATAAGTCAGAACTATTTATTGAATCCCTACCATGTGTAAGATTCTAAACACTTTATTGTCTCATTTGATCTTCACAACATACCTTTCAAGATAGTCATTTTTCTTTCTAATCAATAGAATAAGAAACTAAAGATCAGAGAATTTCAGTGTTACCCAGTTGTCAATAAGGACCTATGAGAAATGGGATGTGACTACCAGATTAGCAACCCCACAAGGATAAGGGTTTGGGTCTATTTTGTTCTCTTGTTTGCTTAGAGAAATGTCTGACAAAGAAGAAACCAAACCAATATTAAATGAATGAGTAAATGCCTACTTATGATCAACTGAATATGGCTAGGAGGAGAAGTTATATGATCAAGTTAACTGGTCTCATCTTAAATTTATGACAACTAATCTCGAAAGTAGACTCCTATCCTTGACATAGCAATCCAAGTTCTTTCAGTCCATTTTGTGAAAATCCATAATACTTAAAATCTTGAATAAGGATATCATCTCAAAATGAATGTAGAGGGAAAAAAATGTGAACATTTACAAACCTGAGAGAAAAGAAAAACCCATGATATAACTGATAAAGAAAAGTTAATGAGGCAGGGCAGGACCTAAGAAAATGTGGCACCCTAGAAACAGGAAGGAGTGTTTCTAGAAGAGGGAATTATTGGTGCCTTTCCTAGTAAACAGACTTTAAGGCTTCAGTGTACATGCACATTTACTGGGGAGTGCTCTCAGGATTTGTGTCTACGAGGAACTGGGAAACAGGGTAGTACAGAGGGAAAACAGATATAACAGTCACAGGGTCCCCAGCTAACCCAAAAGAGCTCAGAGGCCAGGAGAGCCCTGTGGCATTCCACACTAGACCCCTCTTTTTTCCGGTACTGGAGAGTAAATCCAGGGGCACTTAACCACTGAGTCACATCTCCAGTCCTTTCTTGAGTTTTATTTAGAGACAGGGTCTCTCTGAGTTACAGAAGGCCTCACTAAATTGCTGAGGATGGCTTTGAACTTGTAATCCTCCTGCCTTAGCCTCCTGAGCCGCTGGGGTATGTAACCACACCTAGCTAGGCCCCATCCTTAAGAGGGCGGTATATGCCTATCACCAGATGCAGCTGGTGTTGAGGCTACAGCTAATACCTATCAGCACACTTCCTCTAATTAACTAGATTCACTTCCCCACAGTTGATCCAAATGTTCCTCCTGGTCACCAGATCAATATCTAAGGTCTTGGGTCACAACACAGTCTGGTCAGAAAAGTGCTGTGTGCTAGAAGAAAAAAGGAACTTCACACAAAGGAGCTGTGGGACTTAGCAACATGTGTACAGTTCCAGTCACATAGTGCCTAGGTTTCCTCCATTTTCATTTGTGCCTATTTTACCCAATGCCATACTGCACCCCTTCCTTCCATCATTCCCTTCAACCTCCTCTTGAGAGTTTGTGCCATCAGACAGAACTACATATTAGTCCAGAGAACTACTGCAGCTCCTTTTAGTTATTATATAGCCTTTTAGCAAAACCCCCTCCATCCCCAAGTTCACTTCTGGGTTCAATATCATTCTCTCCAATACTATTTTGGTCAAAATTCTTGGTGAGCTCAGTATACACAAAGATTATCCTAGCAACTCCCTGTCATTTCAGTTCCTTGACCATCTCTCTCCCAGTGAGCTTATTATTTACTCTTCCCTGTCCACTGACACGCGTGTTCATCCCCTAGAGCTTACCAATACCAGTTACAGACTGTATTCCCTCCCTGTCAGAGTTCAGTCAAAGAAACAAAACCACAAAATGACAAATCATGGATTGGACCACACAGACTCAAGGGAGTTGGTTACTCACTCTTGTCAGGTTGTTGTCCTCGTGTCAGATGAGAAAGCATGAAGTCCCCAGGGCAGCTGGTTAAAAAGGGAACCTGTGCAGAGAAAAGCAAGGGACAAGTTAGAACCCCTGAGGACAGTCAGGAACCCCCCTGAGCTTCTCACCGTCTCTGACTTGAAGGAAGCAGGAGTCCTGCAGGAGCTAGTGCCCTTTATCAGGCAGCAAAAAACACACACACCTGAACACCAGGTTGGAGAAGCTGCAGGAGGATCCAGAGGTGGGACAGTAGCAGGCCCCGGCTGCTGCTGCCCAGCAGGGAAATACGCCAGCAGCTGAGATAACAAGAGCTACAAAACCACCACACTGGACCTTTGAGCCTAAAAACAAAATGGCCACTGCACCTGGTCTACCCTCCCTAAATAGAAGCATGGGGAAGGAGGGCATTCTGGGAAAGGAAATCAGCAAAATTAGAAAACTATGGTCCTCTCCATGATTTCCATTTTAAGTCCTGCAGTCTTTAGCAACCAGTTCCCATCCTTTCCGCTCACCTTCTCTAATACCCTGTTCACAGGGAACAACAATCCATTGATCCTTCAGGGTCTCTCATAGTCACCATATCCTCAGTTTCCATTCTATATAGTTTGATATTTTAATTGCTTCACTGACTATAATCAAACCATACTTTCCTTTCTCTCCCTTCATCATGCTCACCTGCTAAAACACCACCACCTGTGGTTCAATCGAGCACAATTGCTTCTTACCTGTATATACCTGATAGCTATACATACATGCCCAGGTAACTGGCTTCCAAGTTCATAAACCACATTGAGTTCCTTCACCATAAGTGAACTCCTGGTATTCTCCAGTCCTTTCAAGAAAACTCTGAAATGTGCCATCTCATACTGCCCATTCCATATTTCTACTGAAACTCAAACACACACTCCCCTTTTCACTGTCAGCTCATGACCTTACACCTATTTATATCATTTATCTATTGTTACATGACAAAAATGCTAAAACATACTGGCTTAAAACAAAATTCTGTGACCTGATAATTGGACTTAATTTGTTCTCAGCTGGGTAGACTCATATGCTGGGCCTTAATTAAGACAGCCAGGCTGGGTGAGGCAGCTGGGATCTCTCTCTACATGGATTATCAGAGTGAGATTGGAAGTCACAGCCCTCTTGGGGACTAGGGTTAACCACACAACACCCCTTTCTGCTGCTTTCTATTGGATGGAGAAAACCACAGGGCCCAACTGAAAGGGCCGTGAAAACAGACTTAACTTCCTAATGAGAGGACAATTTGTGGCCACACTTACAAACTATCCCACACTTTGTGGTTAGTTCCAAAAAGGCTACTGTATCACAAATAGAAAGCAAAGAAAATAGAATAGAGAGTAAAGGAAAAACTACATCCATATTTTGTACTTTATTTTATCGATTTTCTCATACATATAGATTATAAATATTCCATATTTGTGGGGTTTTATTTTAAATATTAATCGAATCACATACTGAATGTTTTCTATGGAAAAGGATCAGCATATTATGAACCACGGTGCAAATACAGTCTGTAAATAAAGTTTTTGTAAATAAAATTTTATTGTGTTATAGTTAAAGCTTCTTCCCGGGGTTTCATAAACTGACTTCCAGACCACTCACGTATAATCGAATCAAGCCTTTATTGAAGCGCACCCATGGAGGCTGACCAGAACATAAAGCTGTTCCCCTGATCAGCCCCAAACAATTGCAAGGGCGCTCCTTATAAGCCTGAAAACCGCAAAAGGGATGTTCGGGGGTCTAGCCAATGCAAGCAAGCCAGGTTACAGAAGCGGGAGAGTGCAGTCAAGCAGAGGGAAGCCTAACCAATCACAGTTAGCCCAGTCACCCCAGTTATAGAAATAGAGCCCTGTTACCCTAGTTACAAAAATAATGCCCCATTAGGTAGTTCCGTGTTCTTAAAGGTTTCTATAGCAAAAGGAAAAGAACATCTTGCCCCAGTCATGACCCTTCTACTTGGCATGGTTGTTTTACAGGATGAAGTCATAAAACAAAATGGAGTCACATTTGCTTCTACTATCACATTTGGAAGACAGTCATGCTCATTCATTTATGCATTGTCCATGTATCTGTGACTGTGTTCATACCACAACTTTGGAGTGAAGTAGCTGCAATGAGATAGTTTGCAAATCCTAAAATATGTACTATCTGAGCCTTTACAAAAAAAAAAAAACCTGCCAAATCCTACTTAATGACATTATTATTCCATTCTGAAGCAGCAGTTTGTTCTACAGAATTCTAACAGAAATACTGTCCTTTACTTAAATCACATAGGTTTATGCAAAAGAATTGCCTCACAGACCCATACCTTAGAGAGTTAACCTTTTATATTCTAAGAAATTTCTTTGGTAGTTTTTTTCAGATTCTGCATTTCAACATAACAATAGAACTAAAAATCACCTGCAAAGAAAATAGTACAAATAGCACTAAAACCGAGGGAATGCATAGACCTCTTTTACTTTATCTGCAATATCAAACCATTAATCAAGGTGAAAGAGTCAAGCTTAGATATGGTTCCCAAACATTCTGGTGCTTCAGAATCATCTGGGGAGATTATTAAAGAGATAACCTTAGAACACATTCCTCAGAGACTGTAATTTGGTAAGTTTGAGGGATGGCCAAAAAACTGAATTTTTAACAAATAATACATTAATTTTGGTGTTGGTAGCCTATTAATTCTGACATTGGTGAGTACATATTGTACCCATATGCAATCTCATATTGAGAAAAATTTTAACTAAATGTGGTTAGAAATCAGAAACAAATGGAGCTTAACCTCTGTTTTTACTCCTTTACTTTATGAAGGAAAATAAAAATACAGTGTTCTCTACAGGTAAACAATTAGTAAGGCATCATTTCCTTAGAATTTTCTAGGGTTTAATAATTTTAAAAAAAGGTTGATGATCAGGCATTGTGGATATATTCTACACATCTGTCTTTGCTCCACCTCCCTATGCTCTTCCTGATAATATTGGTTATATCTTTATTTTACTAGCATTTTAAAATTATTAAAACTATTGGATCTTATTTTGCATCCTGGAATGCACTCTTCCATTTCTTCCCTCTGTTCTTAGAACCCTAGTCGATATAATTTGCTGAAATTTTTCTTAAACACCCTGATATGATCATTACACATTTTATGTACATATCAAATTATCTAGCTATATTCTAAAAAGAGAAACAAATATGTGTTAATCCAAAATTATAAAAAAGAAAAATAGCACTTTCTTCAGAAAGAAAACTGAAATTAAAACACAGATGCGACTCATCCAACATGTGCATTCTTTCCTATGCCTTACAAATTGGACAATCTGTGATTTTCTGTTCTTTACATTATGTCAAGTGTTTAAAGGTCCTTTCAGTGTTTACATGTAACATATAATACTTATATAAGGATATATATATTTAGAAAGTGCCACTATTGCCACTAAGACTGGTGCCTATCTTCAGTAGGCACCTACTTAGAAAATAGAAAAGTATACTTTAAATTGACACCAATAGGGGGAAATGGTATTTTTTTCCTTTTAAATTCACAAATACATGTGAAGTTACATTTCATTCCAATTCCAATTTTATATGACTATATCGTTGGAATGTTGCTAGTGAAATTTGATGATAGCTCAGGCCGTCAGTTCACCTATGAATAACTGAGATGCCTTAGCAGAATGAATTCTCATTCTGTGTCTACTATTTTGCTACTATCATAAATAATGTTCAGGCAGAGTTATATGGAGGAAAATGAAGAATTATCTGCAGTTCTTTTGATGGAACAGATCTGGAAGTCCCAGAATTGTTCTCCTTTTTTCATTATTTTGCATTTATATAGTCCCTTAAGTGTGAGCTAAATCACATAAAAATTAAAGACTCTGAATTGATAACTGGAAGAACCCTAATAGAACTGAACTAAGAAGAGGCACAGAAGAAAAACAATGCTCCTGTGACTGTGATTTTATAAGCAAAGTTCAGATCATTGTTAGGGTTTGGATATGAGGTGTCTCCTGAAAGTTCATGTTAGACAATGCAGGAATGTTCATAGGTGAAATGATAACATTGAGCACTATAACCTAATCAGTGGATTAATCCATTAGATGAATTAGTGATTTGAAAGGACTACTATATTGTGTGATAGCTATAGCCAGGTAACCAACATCCCAGTTTGCCTGACTGGGGGACTTTCTAAGTCACGGGGCTCTTAATGCTAAAACCTGACTATCCCACATGGACTAGGATCATTGCTATGGTTTGAATGTTTGGCCTCTCCAATATTCATGCTGAAATGTAACTGTTAATGTAATAGTCTTGAGAGGTGGGGCCTTAAAAATGTGATTAAGTCATGAGATATCCCCCCTCACCAATAGGTGGGTTTAATGCCTCTGGAAATGAGCTTTCAGAAGTAGGATACAGCATCTAAGGCACCATCTTCAAGGCAGAGACCAGACCCTGACCCAGTGGTAAAACTGCCCACACATGGATCTTGGACTCCTCTACCTCCAGAACTGTAAGAAACAAATCCATTCTTTATAAACTATCCATCTCAAGTATTCTGTTAGTGTCACAGAATGGACCAAGATATTCACCTTACTAATCCTCTGAAATAGTTTCAGCAATAATTCCCTCAGGGTTGACAGACTAGTACAGAAAGGCCATGCATTGTTTATCCATCCTGACTCACATTCACAAACATAGCCTGGAGGGAATCTTAAAAGGCTAGATAATAAGATAAGTGTGTAAAACAAAGACAAAAGTAGATAAACCAAAAATGTTTTTTAATATCATTAATAAAATTCCATCTTGAAATACTCAAGAGGATCCTGGCTACAATCATGGGGCTTCAATATCATTACATTACAATGCAGTGAGGTTACTCTCTCCTTTACCCACACTTCCAGTGTTGATATCTATAGAAGTTGACTTATTCCAGTATTTAAAATTTCTATTTTATAGATAAACTTATTTAAAACTGAGTTTACTAGTATCATTTCTATACACATACTTGCTTCCTCGGAGCATAGTAGCTAATGAGGCCAATAGAGTTATTTACTTTGACAGAAATATATAGTCTTTTGTATTTCAAGATAAACTATCAAACATTGTTTGTAATTTTATATGTGAGAAGCCAGCCAAGAATCTCTCCATAAGATAGCTCCCCTTAAGACTTTATAATATCTGTGTCCTCTGTCTTCTAGAAATTCTATTTTCACACATTATATACCAATGAAAATGAGAAATTGGATTTTTTGTATGTGTGTGGACTAAAGCAATAGGCAATAGCAGTGCAATTTTTGTTGAACTTTCTCAAACCACTTTCTCAGAAAATCACAGCACCTGATGGCATTTAGAACTGGAGGTTTTTATAGACTGACATTGCTCAAAATAACAAAACGCAAGCTATATACTGGGGAAATGTAAAACTCAATTTAAATAATAAAATATTTATGTATTTTAGTAGACATTTATAAAGACAGTCTAATGTCTTTCTTATAAAAAGAATTGCATTTTCCACAAAACATGTTTCAAGTCTGTGAGACTGTATATCCTAAGTCTGATGCTAGCTGGAGAAATACTGAAATGGGAAGAAAAGAGAAAAAACATAATTTAGGATTTATTAGTGTATTATTTTTCACAGATAAACAGTATTCACCATTGTTTCTGGTCTTCCTGGATCTGGGTATAAGAAAGTGGGAGATGAGATGGGAGAGGAGAGTAAGGGAAGATAATTGGAGGTGAGGAAGGAAAGGGAAGGTGGAAAAGGCTTTGGTCACTTTTGATCATCCACATTGCCATTCCCATAAAATGCTGTCAGCACTGACAGTATATAAGGGACCGGGACAGTGGATTAAAGTAAAATTATGCAGTTTGTTACAGCTAATACTTTCCTGTCTCGTTTTGTGAAAAAATATAGCTGTTGTAGCAAATTAAATTGTTTCCACTATATACGATATTATTTATTAGCTTTCTAGTATATAGGGTTTTTAATTTAAAATAAACTTTTGAAAATTAGATGTAAATACTTAGCTCTAAGATTAGTGGAGGGGAAACCAAGAACAAATGACGTCAAAAAAACCCTTCTAGTTCTGCAAGTCACATCTTCCCTACTTTTGGTAAGTTAGCACACTGCACTATCCCATTCTGTGCTCAGAGCCTAAAATAACATGGAGGGAAGGAACTTCAGGGCCACTTACAGAACCAATAATAGCTTACATTTTCATGGTGCTGTCCATACGCAGGCACTTTTCAATGCTTTTCATGCATCAATTATAAGTTAATATCTACCTCATTAGTGACTAGCTCCAGAAGGAAGGCATTATTACCCTCACTTTACAGGTTAGGATACTGAAGCAATGAAAGCTTGAGTAACTTGCCCCGTGTGATCTAATAATAAATAGAAGAGCTGTGCTTTCCACATACACTTCCTAGTTCCTGATGTGCTCTTAACCACTCTCTAAGAAAATGGTAGTTCACGAGTAGAAAATTCAATTAAGATAGTTAAAATGTAGTGGGTGAATGAGTGATCTAAACTACATGCAATGACATGGAAGAATCTCATAGACACACAGCTGAAAAGAGCTCATACATAAGACTGTATTCTATGTTATTCCATTTATAGTTAACAAAATATATGATTGTTATATAATATGATATAAACCAGTACTATTAGTATATTAATGTATACTATTTACACTATATAGTATATATATATATATATATATATATATATATATATATATATATATATAATTTTTGTGTTTATATTATATTAAATGACAAAAAAAGGCAAAAAAAAATCTGTGCTGCTAGAAGGTAGAATATTCTCACTTGGGAGTGAGGGATAGATGAATGAAAGGAAATACATGGAGCACTTCTGGGTGCTGCTTGGTTTGTTTTCTGCCCTGAGTGGTGATTACATGGTATTTGTGGAAATGCATCAAGCTATATAATTATGACATGCACCCTTTTCTGTGTGTATATCATATTTCAATAAAAGGTTTATAAGGGATGTGGGGACAACAGGAGCTTTTAGGCCTCTTCAAATAGAGCAGGGAATGACCCTCTTCTATTCTAATTCTTATTAACATTCTCTTTTTATCCCAATGCAGCAGATTCTCAAGCGTCATAATCCCTATAGTAGCTCTCCTTTCTCTTTTTTCTTTCTCTCCTGTCAAAAATAAAAAAATAAAAAGAAGGTAAGCCTCATTTCCTGCACTAAATAATAATCTGAATAGTCAGCCTCATTTATATTTGGTGGAAAGGATTACTAAATATAAGAATGATAAAATTTCTGAACCATCTTCTAATTAATAAAAGAAGTTGTCAGCAACTAAATGGCCTTTTCTCAAACATCAAGTCAGCTCCATCTCCCTGAAGGCAAACCCATCCCTTCCTGGCAATACAACTTCCAGCACCAGAAGAAAGTGGGAGGGGAGGTGGTCTTGAAGTCTGAGCTCTTTCCAGAGTTTGGAAGAAAAAGAGAATCCCAGAATCTACAACTGAAAGCTTTAAGAGAAGGGTAAAACCACAATGCCTGACTTGATAGCTCTAAAATTCTCAGAACACTGGCTTCAAAAAGATATACACTTCTCCAAACTGCTGTAAGAGACTTTGGAGCCTGAGACATCTAATAATGGGGAAAAAAAAGGGAGAAAACACACCAGGTTTTCAGGGGTTGTTTCTAATGGAAATCCAGACTTGACAATCCTACCACCTGCTTTATATCATTAAACTGAAGGAGACTATGAATATGAAGGGGGAGGGGAAGAGACACTGCTAATAAAATATTTAAGAACATCAGGAAGAGCCATATCAGGCTTTTAGTTTACCCAGAAAAAGCATCTTCCTAAAGTATCAGACAACCAAGATTTACTGTATTAATAAAATCACCTTCAGATTATAAAGGAGAAACGCATGCATAAAATGCAGACAGATAGTCTATTTTTAAAATCTGGAACAAAGGGACAAAATGTTCTAGAACAAAGACAAGGCCAAGCATCTTGCTCTCAGTGGCCACATTATTTACTTGACCTCATCATTCACAGGTGATTGACACTGAGAACCAATATCTGAAGATTATCCCAGAGTCATATTCTAATGGGACAGGGATGGTCACATAATCTTACACAGAATTTAGTATGTTTGAAACAAATAATACAATGACTAGATAGTTAATAATATCTGAATGCTAGCTCCTCCACAATTATTGTTGCTATCAGAGATGAATGATTGATTGTACGTGATGGAATTTATCATCTTTCAAATGTGCATTTTCCTCTTGAACACTGAAATAATGATGGTCCCAGAGAGCCATGCAGATTGCCCAATCTATCAGCATTTTTCTCTATGTTTGACTTTCATTCCTCTGCATTTGATTGCTTCTGAAATAATGGTAGCAGAATTGAAAGTGCTCTTTATATTCCCCAGGTGATTTTCATTTGCAATAGATAAGCAAATACAATTTTCCCTATTACACCAACCAGAGAAAGACACTAGCATACATCAGAAAGCTCAATAAATACATGGGAGGGGATTCCATTGGGTGCACCAGCCCACTCAAAAGAAAGAGAAATAAAGGGTTAAGTGCAGCTAAGCAACAAAGTGTGTTTTCTTTTTTAATTTTTTTAGCTATAAATAGACACAATACTTTTATCTTATTTTATTTATCTTTATGTGGTGCTGAGGATGGAATCCAGTGCCTCCTACGCGCTTGCTCTACCACTGAGTCACAAGTCCCGCCCACAAAGTGTGTTTTCATCCATGCATGCCTACAAAGTGATTGGCCATTCCATCTAGGCACTAATTTGAGAACGTATTTTCTAAGTGGAAAATAATGGGGCTAGCCCCAGTCTGGTGCTGTGATTTTGTACTAATGTAAAGTGATATGAATTATCTATTCTTTTGGTGCCTCTGATTTGTTCTCTACAATAGGACCTCCCTCTTTATTCTCGCCTTTGCCTCACCCACATACCAAACCAGTCAGCTTTTGAACAATAGGAAATTGTTTTCTTTTTAGCATTTACTGTTTATCATTGACTGCAGAGGGGTCTGCAGGAAGAAAATTCCTAAGAGTTTTGCAGGAAAATGTGAGCTGTCAGCCTGACTGTTTTGCATAAATTCCCTCCTCAATCTCATCTATTTTGATTTTGTTTCAGGTTATTTTAAGTGGAAAAAATAGCATGAACAGAAAATATTTTAAAAGCCCAACCTTAGGCTTCTTTCACTCCATACTTTGTTACTTTCTTTTGCTGGCAAGACAAACTTAATTATGTAAAGTAGTGACAGCTCACTCAGATTTTTTTTACTGATCCACAGCACAGATAAGCAATTTTGAGGAAGCTAAATATTCAGTGAAGATGCTACTAATCATAACCCCCAGGAACAGCCCAAAAGAAAGATTATTCTTTGCATTGTGGATGTGCCTGTCATTTGGAGAAGCTTGCAAATACTCAAAAAGGCAGGGGCTTGGGGGAAACAACAAAGGTGAAAATGTAAAATTTACACTTTTCAAAAACTGTACCATGATAATAAAGGTGTTATAATATTCTTCTCAGAAATTAAGGAAGAGGCCCATCTTTTTATAATTTCAGAAGAAAATGCATAGGAAATGAAAATCTTACCCAGGGGTGAAATCTCTACACATTCTTTTACTGAAAAAAAAAATACACATACAATGCAGCATTTTTTGGAAATAATTAAGAACATTTCTAATTACGGCCAGAAATTTTTACTCCTATTTTTGATCCATTTGGCAGACTCAGGCTGGGAACCTGTGTGCACATCACCTTCCTTCATCACATTATACTTGGACCATAAATTATTATTAGAAAAACTTCCTACCCTTGAAATTCAATCTGTTCTGTTTGGATAATTTTGTAGCTTTAAGAAAATGCAGCCACACCTAAACTTAAAAGAATAAGACATAAACTCTTGATAAAGGTATAATTGGAGTGTAAGAATATAAACAATATATGGATGAATAAGGAAGATTTTGAAAAAAAATGTAATTTAAGTGATACTACTGTGAATTTTATAATTTTAGATGGCCTTTGGGATATACAGAAATTATCAATCATATATTGAGAGTGTGTGTGTGTGTGTGTGTGTGTGTGTGTGTGTGTGTGTTTTCTAGGATCAGACCCAGGGCCTTGCACATGCTAGGCAAGCACTCTACTACTCTCTACACCCCCAGCTGGCTATGAAAACTTTTGAGACTCAGAGTTCCATAAATATTCTGGGTTGAGCGTTAACCACACTTTCAGGCTTAGGTTTTCAAGATAAAGGTGGCTCTAGTGCCTGCTTCCAGCCTTCACTTTCACTCCTGCTCTCCCACCCCAGGCATCCTCCTGTCTCAGCTCTGAAGTGAACCAGTCTCATTTTCTGTTCACCAATTCTCACAGACAAAACTACTAATTTTACCAAAATTTGGGGGAACAGAGAAGTTTTACATTCAGAAGCACAAAGAAATGAAATAGCATTAGCTATTGTTATAAATAGCGCTTTGGCAATCAGCAGCCCTCCCTCACTTCCTTTCTTCCCTTCTCTCCTGAGTGTTTTCTCCTTCTAAATCCCCATTCATCTCTTCTGCAGAGTGGTTTTACCTCCTTTTTTCTCCTTTAAGGCTTCCTTCCCACCCGCAAGTAAATTGTCAAGATATTTTTCCTAAAAAAGACAATTCTTGCCTCAAGAGGAATTTTAAGACCAGTGTTTTTAAGACAAGTGTTTCACCCCACACATATCTCATTTGATCTCAACAATTTCTTGTTTTTGCTGGAACTGATATTTTATCATTCCCATTTCACAGACAGAAAAACAGGTACAAAGAGATGAAGTCACTTGCAGCACCGCACAGCTTAGTAGAGTCAAGACCACATTCAAGTCACCTTTGCTCCATAGTCCTCACCTCCCCACAAGCTAAAATTCTCCTGTCCATCAATTGTTCTTTTCTTCTCTCCCTCAAGGTTGAAATTCCTCAGGAAATACAGGACATGGGTGATTAGCTCTGTAGTTTTCAAAGTGCTGTCCCTGGATCAGCTGAATTATCATTTCCTGGGAACTGATGAGAAATACAGACAGAATTAGACCTGGAACAGGAACCCAATAGTCTGAAGCTTCAGTCTTTCCAAGTGATTTTGATGCAGTCTAGATTTTGAGAACATCAGGCTACACATCAAACCAGTTTCCTTTTGTTTGTATGTAAGAACTACATTACATTTCCCTGCTACCTTGGATGTAGTCAATGGACCAGAAACCAAACCAATGTACACTATTTCCAGGTCTGGCTCACACAAAGCTTCCATGCATGACACTTCATGATGAACCCCTTCCAATGCATGCTACAGACAAACATGGTGGCCCTGAAAAGTACATAGAGAAGATAGCAGGGCCCGTGATACAAGGAGGCTAGGTTTCTGAAGTGCTGCTTGAAGGAAAGCCACGAGTCAATCAATAATACCCAATTTGTGTAACCCACTTGAGGCCTGACATTTACCCATTATAACTGCTAGCATTACCCTAACTCTTGTATGAAACTGTTATTTTGAGTGACCATTATTTCTAGGATTCTAAGAAAGAAATTAAGATATGTAGGAGGTAAAGCTACCCACTCAAGCCCTATTTGCCTGTTTCCTGAAGAAAGAGATCAGAGAAAAAATTCCTAGGTTCTAGAATAAGAGCAAAGCTGACATATGGGTTCTGACTTGCAATTGAATGGGGGGAGAGGGAAACAGAAGCCAAGTGACAAGAGATGCTTAGGTGCTAGTAAAAGAAAAGGTCAGAGGTCACAATAACAAGAACCTGATACCACTTCTTATACCAGTTTGAATCATGTGAATTCCATGAGTGTCTGTCCACCCAGGATAGAAATGAACTCAAGGAATAAAATTCTTTAACGTAAAAGAAATTAACATTCCTGACTGTTATGGATACTAACAATTACCAGGTTAAATCCTTTCATCTTGCGACATTTAATTAACTGCCCAGGATCCTTAGTAACAGAACCAAGCCAAAATTCAGTTATCAAAACCTCAGTTTTAGGATTCTCTTCCATCATCTAACATTTTTAACTATTTTCTTTTTTTTATTTTATTTTAAGGCACTTTCTTCTAAACATTATTTCTTCCTCTTATATCTCACACTCAGAACTTACTACAGAGGTTAAGTATACTGAACTTGGCCCTACTGTCAATGTTTTAAAATTTCTGACAGCTTTATTGACTAGATTTCTACAATAATAGGGGATTCATTTGTCCATGCGAAGCTACAGGTAGAGAAAATAATCCCCAATCTCTCTTTTTTCATGAGAGAATGTGCAGAGCCCAGACAGAACTGAGAAATGGAAAGGCTCTGGGGCCTAATGGAATGCTTACTGAGATCTATTGATTCTGATGCAGCACATTGATTGGCCATCTAACTCCGCTCTCTGTAATGTCTAGCCAAAAGAAAAAGTGTGGCAGTAGATAAAAGGCCTCAGCACTGTCATCAGCTGTGATCACAAGTTTCCAAAAGGGACAGTGACAGTTGGTGAAGCATCTCTTGAACATTAGTTCCCAGGAACATACTGTCAGGTGTTCATCTGAACCAGGCTCAAGATGGAATCTCAGATATTTCTGCTTTAGAGTCACAGGCAGTTCTAGTACCTGGGTTTGTCTATTTCCATATCCATTTACATAGATATTACATATTGTCACTGAAGAGAAGTTATAGAAATAGAGACTTGGAAAGTCCTTTACTATCCTAACAATTTATTCTATTACTTATCTAGGCTTCCAACTCTGTGAGGGACTACACAGATAAAATTAAACAGATGACACATTGGGACAGCAGCAATGCAAAGTCCCAGTGCAAGGCTCAGGGATGGGGTTGTGACTCAGTGGCAGAGCACTTGCCTGGCACATGTGAGGCACTGGGTTCAATTCTCAGCACCACATATACATAAATAAATAAAGGCATGGTGTCCATCTACAACTAAAAAGAAAATTAAAAAAAAAAAGATGCTAGGCTCACCGATTTGAAAGTCTGGGTTCAAATTTTTGCTTTAGAACTGAACAACTGTGTCTTTTGGAAAATTATATAATTTATTTCTGCTTCAGTTATAGGATAGAAGTAATTAACAGACCTAGCTCACAGAATTAAATGAGACTGTATTTTTAAAGTGCCTAGGACACTGCCTGGCTCCAAATAAGGGATACACAAAAGTTTGTTTAAATTTAAAAAAAAAAAAATTTTAATAAGAGTTGCTTACACGTGGGTTAACCTTGGGGCACATCGACTGTGTTACTATTTAAATGCTTCCTCACAGACAGTATCACAAGGTAAAGTGACTCAGACTACCACCAGCCAAATAGGCCATTTGGTTTGTGA
The DNA here is from genome assembly GCF_001458135.2 of Marmota marmota marmota. Taxonomy (NCBI): domain Eukaryota; kingdom Metazoa; phylum Chordata; class Mammalia; order Rodentia; family Sciuridae; genus Marmota; species Marmota marmota. The sequence continues at coordinate 2,660,771 of NW_026000019.1, forward strand.
AAACCAAAAAAAGGTATCTGAATATATTTAGAAAAGTCTTTAAACCCTACTAATTCCCTCAAGTAAAACTGTGAAAATTAAAAAATGATTGATTTTTTTTTTTACGTTTAAGAGCAAAAAATACAACAGTCCATCTCCTTTATTAGCAGAGATATTTAACCTCAGTTAGCTTACCTCTGCCACCCAGTAGCCTCCCCCAACCACCAATTATTGTGTATTCAGGAAGAGCAAACCAATTAACCTGAACAAACAAGGAAGAAAATTTAACCTCATGAGGTGAAAAACTATACAATGCTCTCCAAAAATGATCATTCCCTATGTGAATTCTAATCTCCATTGATTCTCATGCTCCCTTTCCCATAGAGTGGCAAAAAAAAAAAAAAAAAAGTCGACTGTACACAATTTTTTTATAAAGCTATGTTCCTGAAGGATTGAGAAATAAACAGATCTAACAAGGATTACATTAATAATCAGAGTGATGTACCTCCAAAAGATAATAAATGAAAAAATATGAATGAAAATTACTTAAACAAATTAAAATACAAAATACTTGTCCAACTTGAAGGGGAGAGAAATAACTACATCTACATAACGGAGGTGGGCAGGGCAAAATGAAAACACAAAGGTTCTAGTTCAAACTTATTTCAGGATGGCAACAGCAGGTATTAAATCAAGCAGGGAACCCTTCTAAACATTGGGACCCATGTACCTGCACCTGTGCCTGATGAACCATGGCCATAAGGACATGAGCTGATAGGTAAAATGAGAAAAGATAAACACATGAATTCAGATGAAAGTCTGGAAACATTTAAGAGAAAAAAAGGGAAATTTTTGAAGACCTAAGAAAACAGATTAGATTAAGGGAAGGGCATGGAATAAAAAGAAGAGTAGGAAATAAAGGTGAAAAGAAAAGAAAGACAAAGTGAAAAGACACATCTAAGTCAACTGCACCTGACAAAGGCACAACAGAAAGATGGACCAAAAGAAGCTAGCCCATACTTGAGCTTTCCAATAAGCAAGCAACAGGTTGGTCCTGTGTGCCTTTATATTAAAGAAATGATGATTCTAATTACCCTAGGACCCTAATTAGAAGTGGGGAGGAGAAACTGCAAGAGAACAATGGCTCTGTTATATAAAAGTGTACTCAAAGTCCTCTGAATAGGAAAATATCTAAATGTGGGTCAATCTTTTTTTTTTTTCCCAGAATAAAGAGGGCTTCTGACAATTGAAACCATACTATCATAACTAGCTTTTTCAGGTGATAGGAGAGCTGGGGCACTTAAACATGAACAGACAAAATGATTCATTATGAAACATTGCTTTATGTTACAGAAAAACCAGCAGTTCACTAGCTATTATATAAATGATAGCCAAAATGGATTGCCAGCTACTACACACAGCCAGGAAAAATAAAGAACAAATTCATGATGCAGATTTGGTTTATATTTTTGTTGTGCACAATAATCAAAATAATCAACTGCTGGTTGAAGTGTTTGCTTTGATGTTTTTAGAAAAACCCATGTTTGGGGCTGGGGATGTGGCCCAAGCAGTAGCGCACTCGCCTGGCATGCGCGGGGCGCTCGGTTCGATCCTCAGCACCACATAAAAATAAAAAAGAATAAAGATGTTGTGTCCACCAAAAACTAAAAAATAAATATTAAAAAAAATTCTCTCTCTCTCTTTAAAAAAATAACCGTGTACATGTATCAAATGAACTGCAACATTCAAATCCATTCCCTTGAAAAATTATACTTGTGACCCAATAAAGTTACAATTGTTCAAAACTTGTTTAGAGTCATCTTTCTTTATGATAACTTTTAATCTGCAAGAGTTTTGGGTTATTTGATTTAATAAAATGTGGAGAATGAGCCAAATCAAAAATTACAAAATTAAGAAGCTGGGTTCCTTTGTGATTTAAATAAAGAAGTTTTGAAACAAAGACAAACAGAAAATACACAAAATACTTTAAAGTGATGACAGGATTATGATGTAAGTAGAGAAGACTATCTTGCTCGGTATGCCCATACATACATAAGCCTATGTAATCAGAGAAACAGATCCATAAGCAACCCTGAAGACTATATAGTTCAGCTATAGCTTCGTATAATTGTATAAAGAAACTGAGGTCCCAGTAGATTGAGACTTGCTTGAGGATACATACCTGACTTAGGGAGAGGCATGGTTATAATTTAGCTCACATTCTTTCTTCTCCATCTTTCTACACCACTAGAACCATTTGCCAAAACCATATGACCTTCTAGAAAGTCATTGAGAACCACAGGTATGTATCATCTACAAACATGCTGAATCGTCACCATTCCTGAAAGGCAAGTCAGTCAGTCCTGGTTGTCATGGCAATAACTCTTCCTACTCCCAGGCTGGTGATTGCATATGTAAAATGCAGCAGACCCAGACAGGAATAAACCTTATTAAAACAACATTCTAAAAATGGAATGGCTTACCTGGCTTCCCCATTTTGAGTTCCAGAATCTTGACTGCAATTGTCATCTAAGTTAAATTCCATCCAGATAGCTACATTTAATAGAATGAGGAGATATTCTTTGTCTTGGAACTTCAGGAAGAAAAAAAAAAAGTAGTTAAGAACAACTTATCAACATTATTGGAACTGAAATTTAAAATATGATCATTATATATGCATTAGCATAATTATACACACCAAAAAAAGACTCTAAGTGAACAGTGAGGTTCTAATATTAAATTCCCTAGCTAAGAATTAATGAGGCTAGGGCTGTGGTTATGGCTCAGTGGGAGAGCACACATCTTGCATGTGTGAGCGCTGGGTTGGATCCTCAGCACCACATAGAAATAAATAAGTAAAATAAAGGTATTTTGTCCATCTATAATTTTAAAAAAAGAATTAATGAGGCTCTAACCCCTTGCTATTCTTTCTTTTACTGTCCAGTTTTTTTCCTGCTCCATGCTGTTTGCTTCCCATGCTACTGTATCTTTTTATGGTCAATTGTTTGTATGAGAGCACTAACACAAGCTCTACGTACACAATCACTTAGAATCCAGATTCAAAAATAAAGAGTCCTCTCTCACTGTTTCTCAAGGACAAGCTTTGCCCCCTACTTTGCAATATGGAAGAATGTCTAAAATCAGCTACTAGAATTGTTTTCTACTCTTCTCTGAAAGTTTCACTAAGGTTTTACCCAAATCTTCTTTGTGAAGAGAGAAGTTTCCAAGTCTAGTCTAACCTAAAAGCTGATGCCCTTAAAACAGAAGCAGGATTCCTATGACACTCCTTTAAGTGCCACAACCTAAGAGTTGATCATTTAAGTATGATACACACAAGTTCAAGAATTTCAAATGTGTATGCAATTCTGTGGCACAGCACGGTTTTTCCATGTGATTTCTTGAAGTATGCCTCTATCTAATGCTGAGGAAGGCACATTTGTGTTCTCCAACACCATGTCCATCAACTTTTGGAAGAGGTCAGTCACTACCTAAAACTGAAATTATTCAGGAATTCAGCATTGATAGCATTGATATGCTCCATATCGTAACTAACCCTTTCCTCTCCCTCCCTCACCCACTCATTGTGCCTTTTAGAACTGCAGATCTATGACCAACAAACCCACTCATACTCTCACCTTTTCCTTGAATGTCTCTTTGTTCCTACAGTTATCTAAAAATGTTCTCGGCAGCTGTCTCAGGGACAGAAAAGGAGCCTAGTGTTCTTTTTGATCCACACTGCTGCTTTTCAATCATTTGTTTCTCTAAAATCATGTCAATCATTTGTTTCTTTCAAAACCCACAGTCTTAGGAAGCTATGTCATCTTATTATGCTGCCCACCCTCCCGTTACTCTCCTCTGTAGACCTAATTTATACAGACCTCCCATTTATTCCTACATTTCCTCCACTTCTATACCATTCCTCATTCCTCAGTAATTCAGCAACCATAGAGATGACTTATCAAGAAACTTGGTCTTCCAATTCTCTGATATCTTCCCCCCCAACCCCTTCTCCTTCTCTCTCTCTCTCTCTCTCTCTCTCCAGTGCTGTGGATCAAACCCAGGGTCTTGTGCATGCATGGTAGACAACCACTCTACCACTGAGCTACACCCTCAGACCTTTTAGTTTCATTTTTATACACTTCTCTGCCATCCTAGTCACCAATTTCTGTGGTTACCACCAAGATGTTGTTAATGTCAGCAAATGTATTTTGTTAGTTCATTGTTTTTTGTTATGACTGAACGTCAAAGACTGAGTAATTTGTAAAGAATAAAGGTTTATTCTGCTCATGATTTTAGAGGTTGGGAGGTCAAAGGGCTGCATCTGGCAAGGGTATTTTTGCTTGTGGTAATTATGCAGAGAGTGGCAAGAGACAGATCAAACTGGCTTTTATAACAGACCTACGCTAGAGATTACCCATTAATCCATGAGTGACTGAATCCATTAATCACTTCTTAAAGGTCCCACCTGGTTCCACCTCCTAATACCTTACAAGGGGGATTAAATTTCAGCATGAGATTAGATGGCGACATTCAAATGAGAGCACGCATCACCACCAAAACCTTCATTTGAAATAGCCCACAACAGTTTTTCTCCCAGATCACTCTAGAAGGTTCATTTCTTTAATTCTGTTTTCACTCTGATCTCCATCTATGGCCTCCCTACTTTTTCACCCGCTTCCTGTCTTTGCTTTCCTCCTCAAATGCAAGCTAGAGTCTGTAGTCTGTGACTATAATCAAACTCTCAGAAACATACTCAATGTCCTTTTCCTATCTTGCTCCATTATAGTTGAATGAAAGAAAAAAATAGATCCCTTTTCTTTTTCTTCTCTTTCTTTTCTTTACCTACCAATCAGCAGTTGTATATTGCTAACAAATATCACACCTTGGTTCAAGCAGTTCACCCTAATTTCATGATAACAAACCTAAAATGCGGCCCGACTTCCGGCTTCCGGTCTGGGCGAGTTCCGCTTCCGGCCCGCGGCCCAAATGCGCCTGATGGCCGCAACCCGAGCCCAGTGAGGGGAATTGGGCTTTGCAGAGCTAGCGCCTGCCTGGCAGCTATGCAGCCAGCAGTTCCCCAGCAAGTTTTTAGGAATCAGCTCTCCAGGAAAAATGAGTTTTACTCCTATGAGCCATCTTCTGAGAACCCTTCCCCAGAATCAGAACCTGTGTGTCTCCAGCTTAAATCGGGCGCCCATCTCTGCAGGGTTTGTGGCTGTTTAGGCCCCAAAACTTGTTCCAGATGCCACCAAGCACACTACTGCAGTAAGGAGCATCAGACGCTAGACTGGAGGTTGGAGCACAAGCAGCCTTGTACCCAAGGTCATTTGGATCATACAGATCCAGGCCACAACTTCCTTTTTTCTGAATTCGAAATTGTCATAGAAACAGAGGAGGAGATTGTGCCTGAAGTTGTGGAAAAGGAAGAAGACTCTGAGATCACAGGAAGCATGGATGAAGCTCTTGAGGGCGAACTGGATTCCATGGCAAAGCATGAATCCAGGGAAGATAATATTTTCCAGAAGTTCAAAGCTCAGATAGCCCTTGAACCACAGTAGGTCATGCCACAGCTGCTGAACCACCTCAAGGCAGACAGACAGACTGGGCAGAAGTGTTGACTGGGGCATCCTGGCTGTCTTCACCTGCGCCGGAAACTGTAGCTTGGGCACTGGCTACACAGAGGAATTCGTGTGGGAGCAGGATGTAACAGATACACCTTTCAGACATCTTCAAGCCCTAAAAAAGGTTACTAACATCTTACGTCCTTGCAATTCCATCTCTGACTTTATCCTAAGAAAGTATCAGAGATGGAGGAACAAAGATGTGGCTTGGGGCCTTGTTTAGTGTCTTAAATATACTAAAACAATGTCCAATAATGGAATTACATGAATTTTGGTACATCCAAGTGAAAGGTTATTAATGATACACACTTAACACGGATACCAAATGAGCGGGAGATCTAAATTAACACTAAGAGACCATTATATCATGGTATGTGTTTTTGTAAAAATATTTATATATGTATATGTGCATAAATATAAATCTGAATATAAATATAAGGCTTCACACCAACTATAAACTGGTTTACCTATGAATGGTAGGACTAAGTGAAATACTCTTTTTACTATGTACTATTCTTGCATAATAAAATGGATTTTGTGCCTATTTAAGTCAAAAAAAAAAAAAAACAGAAATTATTGGTCACCTTTCCTAGCAACTCTACCACTGTTTCCAAGAAAGTTTATTTTCCCACCTTCCAGATGACCTTCCTCTATCCTCAACCCTCCTCTCTATCCTCCCAGATGAGGATCTTGTCTCAAAGTCATTGAAAAAAAAAAGAAACTACTAAATTAGAATTCTGTCATAGTTCTACCATCAACTCTCCAAATGTTTCCTGTTTGCAATTTTAAAAGTGTCTTTACACCTATCAAAAGCAATTGTTTCCACACGTGCCTTGGCTGCAACCCTGTCACCTTCACAAAGATTTTACAGCTTCAATAATCTCCTCATGCCTGGCTGTTTATCCACTATCTCTACTAGATCATTTCCATCAGTCTGCAAATATTTTTACTACAACCCATCTTTTAAAACAAAATCTCCTAAATGCACACCCCAACAAATTAGGAAATACTTTTTTTCTCCTTCTTTTCCTCAGCAAAGTTCTTTGAATGAGTGCCTGTATCTACTAGCTCTACTTTCTTACTTTCAAGTCACTCTTCATGTTTTTGTCTATTAAAATCTTGTTGGAAAATCCATGCTCTTTTTTTGTCTTATATATATTTGTTCAACAGTATCCTTTGATGGTCACATTTAGTTTCATGCTTTAAAAATCATCTATTTACAATAGCTTCCAAATTTATAGCTAAATCCAAGTCAGAGCTCATCATTACCTACTTGAAACCGCCTCTTCAATGTGTAAGAAGAATCTCATAAAACAACATGGCTCTCCCACCAAGTATTTCCCAACTCAGGAAACAGATCTACCATCTTCTCATTCAAGTTAAAAATCAATGAATCTTTCCTTTCCCCATACTTTCTAATCCTTCACTAAGTCTTCCCAGGTTCTAGCTCCAAAATACATTCATTTTACTGTCCTGTGTCTATACTACTGTCACATGCCAAGGCACCACCATCTCTCCCATGACAACTTCAGAGTCAACAAATGGATTTCCTGTTTATATCACTCCCACAGTATTGTCCATGTTCCATAACCGGATGTTTTTAAACATAAGTTAGATTTTATTGTCCTCTGCTGAAACCCTTCAGTATCACCCCCTGGCTACCAGAATAAATCTACCTTCCTAACTATGGGTTTGTCCCCCTCTTCCATCTCTGTCTGCACAGTTCTCCCTCATCACACCAATCCAAGAACATGGTCTTCTACCTCTAATCTTTGCTGGTCTTTCTTCATGAAATGATTCATCTCCTCATCACCCTCCATTCTATGTGGCTGACTTAGTTTCATTTCTTTCTTTCTTTCTTTCTTTCTTTCTTTCTTTCTTTCTTTCTTTCTTTCTTTCTTTCTTTCTTTCATTCCTTCATTCATTCATTCATTCCTCTCAGTGTCATTCTTAATGTTTGTCCTAAATGTCACCTCCTTAGAGGATTCTTTACTAACTTCCCTGTGGAATGATTTCCCACAGCTATCGTCTAGCTCCTTAGTCTTTTTTTTTTTCCTAAATCTTTATTTCAGTCTATAATTACCTGCACTTATATATTTGCTTACTTTTTCATTGTCTTCCCTTTATTCTTACAGTTTGATCTCACTGATATCAGGAACTCCAACTGCTTTGATCACTGATGAATCTTCCGAAATGAAAAATGCATTAGCACATTGTAGGAATTCACTGAAGATCTGCTAAACATATGGAGGAATTTGCACCCATGTTTCACTTGGAATATACACACTGGGAAAACTTGAGGAATAATTGGAAGTATGGCATAAATTTTCTATATAATTTTCAAAATTATGAATTACATTTGAGTTTAAATTTGAGGGCTTAAAGATATCAGTAATGTTGTTTTATTGTTTTGTAATTAATTTTAGTAGAGAATAAAAATGTCAATATTTATAGTGTACAACATTTTAAAATATGCTATATTGTGCAATGGCTAAATCAACCTAATTAATATATGCTTATCTCAAATATTAATCTTGTTTTATCATGACAACATTTAAAATCTGCTCTTCCCAATTTTCAAGTACACAAAACATTGTTATTAGCCATATTACAGTGTTGTTGATGGCGCCTCTAATTAGCCTATTATGTGCTTGGAATATTTGGATGTTTTTACTACACAGATTTAGATAAGCATCTGATGACCCAAGCAGGTTATAATGTATAAACATAAAAATATTAACAACTAACATTTGCTGAGAGCTTACCATGTGCCAAGCCCTGCTCTAGTCTCATTCTGTACACTAAACTACAGAGATGATTATCATGCCTATTTTGTGGATGAGGAAATCCCATATGCCTTCTGATTTGAAGCAGTCACAAGTCAGGGGAAATTTTGTAATTCTTTTCATTAAGACTCAGGAGTAATCACTGTCAGGAATGACCAAAAACCAGTACCAGTAACTTTTTCAAAAATCTCACAAGTTGAAAGTCTTTTCAGAATCTTGATTTGAAAAGACTTCTGTTGTTGACATAATGAAATATGCAATGTATTTAAACCAATAAAACCAAAAGCTTAAATCAAATATTTAAATGTTTATTTATATACATTTTCTATCTCTCCATATAATAAAAGGAAACTTTCTTTGATCAGCAGCTTTCCTGCCATTTCCCTTGAGTCTGATGTCACACCAGCCTATTTTCAGAGACAGTACTACAGGAATGTACAGCAGCAGCTGATGTGGTATTGAGTTCTTTATGACAGTGCCTTTAAATACTTACTGTAATAAATAATGCTCCTGACTCCCTCCAAGTGTGCGGTTGGAGGGAGCTGTAACTGCCAGCAGAGTTGAAATTAAACTACCTTGTCATTACTTCTGTACATGAGTATGGAAAAGCAGGCCTCCACATTCAATGTAACAAAAAAGGATGCGGATTTTCATGAAAATTAAGTCAAATTAAAGGCTGCGCGATGTATGAGTAATTTATATTTTCTGTTTAGTTTTATGAAATAAATGTTTCCATAACTTAGTAGGTTATTATATTTTGAAAGGAAAAAAGCTTAAATGGTCTTAACTGTTATTATTCTAATAATAATAAGTAACTTTAAGGAGTAACAAATTTATATAACAATGTGATGTTAATAAGTGACTATATATGAGAGGAAAGGAAGAAAAAAAATGCAGTTTGTTTGATTGATTGATTTTGGAGAGAAAGTGCACTGTCAAAAAGCATCTGGATTCAACAAAGGAGTAGGATATGCTAAACCCACACATCACACTAGGGCACGCCCCTTCCTACCCTCGACTCCCATCAGATATTCACTGTATTGGTATTTTGTATGCACCATGACAGTCCATCATTGTAGCCCACATCTCATCTCAAACACCAGTTCTGTGCAAGTTTCTAGCAGCTTTCCCAAATGTAATCTGACAATGACCCACCTTAGCCTGCCCTTCTCACCCCTTGCTACTAGTCCAGAGCTTTTCAGAACCTGACTGTCATTCAGGCATACACCACCTTGTAGGCAGCACAGTTATTGCCTATAGTACTATTAGTGAACCCTACAGAACAGAAAGATGATGGATAAACACTTCTATCTCTTGGTCCCTGGTCAGACAGTTCTGAAAAAGCATTTGATAGGCTCTGCAGAAGATACCAGCAACCACATGATGAAGTACCCATCAACACACACAGATAACTCATCCTTATTTTGCTTTTCCCTTCTTTCCCATCTCATTCCCTTAGCACTACCCCCTAATCCCTGCAATTGGTCTCCATATAAACTGGCATGCAACACTTGTCCTAGACTCCAGTTTCAAAGGAAAACAGGCAGACATTCTTTATTATTTAAAAAATTTTTAGATTGTAGAAAAATATTTTCCAACTGATAGTAATTTTAAACATAATGTACTTATAACTATCAGTATACTATGAAGCAAAACTTCACATTTATATCTTATAATGTATTTTATTTTTTTTTTCTTTTTTTTTTTAATTTTTTATTGTGGGTTGTTCAAAACATTACAAATTTCTTGACATATCATATTCCACACTTTGATTCAAGTGGGTTATGAACTCCCACCTTCACCCCATACACAGATTGCAGAATCACATCAGTTACACATCCATTGATTTACAAATTGCCATCCTAGTGTCTGTTGTGCTCCGCTGCCTTTCCCATCCTCCACCGTCCCCCCTCCCCACTCTCTCTCTCCACTCCTCTCTCTCCT
>NW_026000019.1:2674977-2688664 GCF_001458135.2 Marmota marmota marmota
AGTTCCGGGAGCCAGAACTCAGCCGTTCCGTGCTCGGTGTAAGCTCCTATAAGTGTAAGCTCCAAGAAGCAGTCCCCGCGGGCTCAGTTCCGGGAGCCGGAATTCGGCTGCTTAGTGCTTGTTGTATGCTCTGATAGGAGCAGGGTCCAAGAAGCAGCCTCCGCAGGCTCCGCGGGTTCCGGGAGCCGGAACTCGGCCGCCCCGCGCTCGGTGTTCGCTCCGATAAGCTCAGGTTCTAAGAAGCACCCAGGCGCTGAACCCTAGCAATCTGTCTGCAAGCCGCAGGCGAATTGCAGCCTGAAATTACCTGATCTATGGCTGAATGAGCTGCGGTCAGTCGAAAACAGGGAAGGTGACGTCAGTTTACCAACATGGTGGCTGCTGGCCTCCTCTGTGGTCTGACCGGTGTGGAGAACCGAGATGGACCGCTTCCTTCCCCCGTCTGGAACCCAGAATTCAGCCCTGAGTACGGTGCTTGCGCGGCTGGCAGAAACTGCAGCGCTGTAACCCTGCGTCTCTATCCCAGCGCGCGCTGCAGACTCTAGCCGCGGGGCGATTTGCTGAATAAGCAGTGTTACCCTCCGTGCGACAAACCTCTCGCGTTTGAGTCCCCGTAGCCAATCCTCGTGCGATGGAAATCCTTCCTCCAGGTTCCGGAGCACCCCACTATTGCTGGAAATTCCTAACAAGATATCCTTTAGCCGTCCTGACTTGTCATACTCCCACACAGTGAAGCAGCACACGGGGGCAATGCACTCCCCTCACCGCCATCTTCCTTCCCCGACACAACATCTTTTATAATGTATTTTAAAGTTTCACATTTTCAGTGGGTAATGCAAGAATGCCCTCTCAGAAAGCAAATGCCGTCTCTAGTAGATATAGAGCAAGTCTCTCATGGGTGACAACTTACAGAGGATTTCTAGTATTTATGGGTCAACTTTCACCTACCATTATGAATTTCCTTGCCCAAGGGGTTTTCTCTGAAGATTCTGAAAGCCTGTTCTACCTGAGAAAATTGTAGACCACAAGTTCTGGAAATTATTCCCTGTGGAGCATCCCTCAACTAATGACTGACGGGAGTAAAGAATTAACATTCCACTAGCTAGCTAGATGATAGAAGACACAGTGGGTAGAAAGAGAGGTGATTAGATAGATAGATAGATAGATAGATAGATAGATAGATAATACATAGGTACATAGATATATAGATATAGATAGTCCTCCTTTCCAAATTAGGATATGTCTGAAGTGTGTATTCTATGTCGTGACCCCGTTTCCTTCTGAGATGAAGTGCCAAAGGCCATTAGTATTAACTGGCTTGATAATGTACTATATATTGGCTTCCTTCCCTTCCCTGTCTCACTTTCCCATTTCCCTACTGTTGTTTCTTACATTTCTCAAATAAATTATTTTGCACAAGGAAGCAGTCTCAAAGTCTGTTTCTGTGGGCACCCAAATGGAAACATTCTAGTTGTTGTAAAAATCTGTAAAGCACTGCCCTAGGTCATATACAATGAGAATACTATTTTCTACTAAACTGGTTCAGCCACTAGTATTGGACCTGTTTAAATAAGATCCAAAAATGAAAAAATAGTCAAAACTTAATTTACAAGAAGATCTATTAGGAGAAATATTAAAACACAAGTACCTCAGTCCTCAGTCCTTGCATGGCTTATAGCTAAATTGGGGGTGCATCTTTTTTATTGGTTGAGGGTGTTTGAGTTTTTTGTTTGTTTGTTCTCTCTTTTTTTTACAATTTAGTGATAAATTTTATTCACACTCCTAATAAAAGGCTTGTTTCAAAATATTTTTACCAAAATAACATGAACTCTAGTTTCTTCACTACAGTACAAATGAAGAATAGCCAAATTGATTTCAACTGCTTTCTCAATCTTTTCATGATAGCCTCTTCAAATGTCAAACTGCTGTCTGAGGTATATATTTTTAACATTCCAATATCACAGTGTGTTGCTTAAGATCCTCACCCTCACCCCGCTCCACAAACATACCATTTTTATGAAAGATAAAATTGAATCAAGGAATTTGCCTGAGGCCGAGAGATGGAAGAGATACCTGGCTTAGGTTTATGCCTATCAAAGTGAAAAGAAATATATAGTTTCTTCTTCTAAAATTGTCACATTAAACTTGGTTTTAATGAGTTCCTCCTCATTGCCAATGTGTAAACAACATTATTCTATGAAAGTTTTCCCATCTTCATTCTAGCTACATCCACAGATTTCCTCAGATTCTGAGAATAAAGAACTCCTGTTTTCAGGCAGCCAGAACAGGAGGGGAAAGTTGCCCAAAGTGTGGGTTTTCCAAAATATCTTATCCAAATCCAGTGATTTCAGATGGGCTTATTATTGGACAGGATGGAAAAGTGAAAGAAAAGGACACCATTACTCATTAGAGAGAAGGGACTATCTGCTACTTTGGGTAAATCTCTAAGAAAAGTATTTCCTAGGCTCTTTCTGTGTACGAAGAAATCAATTCATTCATTAATATTTAGACAATAACCTTCAAAAGCTAATAATTTAGTATAAATACAGAAAAAAATGTCAGTTTTCATTGTAATATTATAAATATAGACACTTAGCTCCTTACGGGGATGCTACAAAGCTCAGATAGGAGCCTCTCAATGGGCCTGGGGATTCCGGGGTGTAAGACATATTTCTTCCCTACCATGTCTCAAGGAAACATCCACTCTTCTGCCTCCAACCCCTCAAAAACTTGTAGCAATCTAAGGGAAAAAAAAAATGTTTCGTCCTCTGCCAACGTAATCAACAGTTAGAACTCATATAATATGGTAGAAGTGGAACATTTGATGAGAGAAAGTACTGTCATGCTTTGTTTAACAATGGAGATACATTCTGAGAAATGCATCATTAGATGATTTCATTACTGTATGAACATCACACAGTGAACTCAGGCAAAAACAGCTAGGACCTCACTAGGCATATGATATTATGAGGCCACCATGTAGATGCAGTCTGTCATTAATTGAATCATCGGTATATAGTACATGAATAATATAACTTCATTGCCCAAATGGGATATGCTTATCTTAAAGTGTGAGATGAGTCACCTATCCTAACAACTTTTGTTTTTATAGACTTAGCTACACAGGATTTCAGCAATGTCAGCAAGGACAGACAGTGTTCTCTTCCATTTGGCTATTCTTTTACTTCTTCTTCACTGAAAAACTTCAACTTCCTTCCTCCTTCTATTCTCCATCTCAACTAAGGCATGGTCTTTCCCTTTCATTCCCTGAACTTATGAGGGCAGAGAGGCTGTCATCACTTTTAACTAAGACTCCTTGGTTGGCATCATGGGACTAGTTTAGTACCATTGGATCCCATCCCTGACTATACCAAACATGGCAGCAGCCACCAGAGATAAAGAAATAAAGAAGTCTTCTATATTAGTTAAAATGTGTTTTGCCAGTCTTAAGATGGAGACACACGAAAGGTACCATGAGAGAAACATTAGTCCAGCAAAAAGGAGAGAGCTGACCATGAAATTCTTCTGGAAGAGGAGAGACTTGTGCTGATTCTCTAAAAAGGAGCTGAAGTTAGCTGCACACAGAAGGAGCAAAGGAAATGCTAATGTGTTACATTCCTTCCTATCTGTACAGTTTCCTCAAGAACTTTAGAAAAAAAAAGTGACACAGAAGTGGAGCTAAAATCAAGTAATGAAGGCAAGGATTGATACAATCCCTTAACCAGAGAGCCCACAAGAACATCATGAAAGGCCGAGGTGACAGCAGGGACCTACACCAGCTTAATATCTCTGTTCGAATAAGTTTCTCTCCTCAGCTCCTCGTGGGCTTAAAAAAAAAAAAAAAAAAAAAAAGTCCTGAGAGGCTTGTAAAGTATCTTGAGAATGTAGAGTTCCAGCTATCGACATAATTTACTAATTCTACAAAGAACATCAAGAGAGACTTTACACTTTCAGAATTTCAACTCACTAAAAACTGAAAAGTAGCGAGTCAGACATAAGTATGTCTGACTCATAATTTAGGGAAGAATTTGATCTAGAGATGTGTACACAAGTTTGAGAAGACGTTGAAGTAGTTGGTAATTTTTGTAAGTGTAAATAACACTCTCTATAAATGTCATGTGGTCATTCACTTTTGCAAATTAGTTAGGAAAGCAGTCTCCTTTTGCTGTAGTCAAGACTGTGGGAAGTATAAAAATCAAGAACCTTGCCTCTTGAGTACAAAGAAAATATACAAGAACCAAGCACACTACAGAGCAGTATTAAGCTTTCACCTCTTTGTGAGCAATGATTGCATTTTAACCAACATGTTATATCTTGTCTATTTATATCCTTAACTTTCTTGGCCTGGAGAATGAAAAAGGATTCTAACATATAAACTTGTCAGATGCCTCTCTTTGCAGTGGAAAAGAATGTGTGATCTACTTTACACTTAGTCACAATAGGTAGGGGAAGGAAGGAAGGAAGGAACCAAAATGACCTGGCCCAAAATAGGAGAATGTTTATCCTCAATTGCCTTTAACAAATGCTAATGAGTACAGAGAAATCTCCATTCTGTGAAAGAGAGAGAAAATCTATAGTAGTGAAATGTCACCTATGTTGAATGGGTTGGTGGAAAGCAGCCATAGAACAAAGTAACATTTTTAAGATGCTGCCAAGATAAATTAGAACTCAATAGCCTTGACCTGGAACATTTAAAAACTATCAATGATAATAAAGTTAATTAGATTATTAATAGCAAAAGATGAATACCTATTTATATTTAATGCCAAATACATTGGCATCTAGGAAATAATATATCAGCCTCATAGAATTATCAAGACAGTTCCAAGTCCACACTCTGATTCAATATTCACGAAAATCAGAAATTCCCTTAAAGTGTCTGTGGTTTTATCAGCTCTCAGCAATTTACTTTAGAAACTTGCTGCCTTCTTTTAATTATATTCCTGTTTAGTTTCATGTTTTATAATACACACTTAGTTCCATGTTTCATAACTCAAATTTGGTTTTAATGGACGGTGATAAAAGGCTGTGGTTATGGAAAGCTCTGGACAACTCCCAAGCCCTTCACAACTCCCAAGCTGTGTCATTCACAGATAAAAGATTTACTCAAAGCACAAAATGGGGTCGGGGAGTGCAAAATAGGCCAAAGAATTCTAATGTAAAAGAACAGAAGTTCACAGATATGGTTCAGGTTTCACATTACAACTAACCTTTAAGAAAACTCCACTTATCGAATGTGTGTGTGTTTACCAAAGGAAGAAACCCACAATTATTTGAAGATGCTATTATAATATTCCTCCTTTTTACAACCACACATTTTGAAGAAGAGTTGGAAAACTGAAGGAAATGTCACTTTCATCACTATAGTTTTGTTTAAAATAGTTATTTCTCATAATAATATTTATATGAATGTATAATTATTTTTAAATGAATTAATACATATTCTTGAATTTCCAGTTGAAATTTTTATTGTGAAAAATATCAGATACAAGTCACATAAAAACTCCTTGGGCTTGTTTATAATTTTTGATAGTAAAAGGGGGTAGGATTCTGCCAGTTGCTAATGTCTATTTCAATTATGTGTTCAGAGCTGGGTAAATAATGACACGATGGGTTTGAGGAACTGCTGAACCCACAGTGAGATGAACTGAGCTAAAATTCCACTGACCAACTTACCTCCATAAGCCTCTGCTCTGACTGGAGGCCATGGTCGAGTTTGGAGCCTCCTGGAATCAGCATCAGTTCAGAGCCAATGTTTAATAGTCCTCAAAAAGTCTGATTATTTATTTTCCTCCAAAGCATAATAAATACCCTGGTAAAAAGTCCTAATACCCTTTCAGAAAGGCTGAAATAAAGATTCACAGTATAAATTTTCAGCAGGGTACAAGAGTCCTTCCTCAAGGGGATCCAGTCTTTCTTTATTTTAGAGATTCTGGGTTCATAAACTGGCTCAATTCTGGGAATTGATTGAGTGGTCATGAATCTCACTTCACCTGAAAGTATTCCTCTTATACTGATCAAATAAGAATATTGTAGGATTCCCAAGTATTTCACTCCTATATGAACACTATGATCAACTAGCCAACCCCATAGGTCTAAGGGAATCCAACTATTCTGATTACTACTTTGAGTCTGCCATCCATTCACATAACCATAACACCTTGCTTTTGGCAACTGAGTGCCATCACTTGGCCCTTAGTATCCCCAGATTCAGTTATCCCACTGCATTTAGATAAGTGCCTGGGTTTCTACTGTGAGGTCTGACTGACATAGAAGAGTAACCATGGAACACTTCAAGGATACTGGGGCTCTCCTCATAAGTTATTTGTCAAAGTGAAAGGTATGTTTTCTGGATCTTCTCTTTGTGGGTGTGCAGGTGTTCCACACTAACATCCCAGTCACCCTAGTTTTTAAATTCCTTCCTCTATGTTAAATCAAAGTAAGCCATCTTTTCCAATTCACTCACAGATAGTCATCTTTTGACCCATGTTTCAGCCAACCAATGAAACAGGTAGAGCCCTTCACAACTCCCAAGCTGGAAGAGTAAATGCAGAATCTCTGCTTAATAATCCCAGACTGATAAATTAGGCCTTATCAAACTTTATGTTTCTTCCACCATTACTCCACACCTTTACAATCCATTCTCACATATATTCCCATTTTTTTTTTTTTTTGTATAAATGAAAAACTCTTCTAGTGGACACTAGAAATGGAAAAAAAAGGATTTAGGAGATCTCAAGAAAATAGAAGAGTGAATGATAGAATAAAGGAAAGGAGTTGAGAGGGGAGGTACTGGGGAATGAAATCTACCAAATTAAACTATAGACAAATCTACCAAATTATGTCTGTGTATGCATATACCACCATATATATAAAAGTCACTAATTGAAGTAATAGAAGGGAGATCAGTATAATAGAGCAAGTAGATTGGGAGGGGAGGGAAATGGAAGGCAAAGGGGAATGAGATTTATCAAACTATGTTAGATACATGCAGAAATATGATAAAATGAATTATGCATGATTATAAATTTTAGAAGACTCAAGTAATTCTTTCAGAATGTAGTGCACTCCCTCCTGCCTTATACTTTGTAACTCACCTTTAGGGTCCTGCTGCGTTGTGAGTAGTGTTGTAGGTCTAGAAGCAAAAAGGGGTACTGGGTGGAATCTGAGAAGTATCAGCATTGTCTTGCAGACAATTGCCCCATGGAGGGTGTATACCACATGTTCAGCAAGAAAAGTTTATCCCTTTAGACTGAAATAGAAAAACCATACTACTATGGGTTAGTTGGCCACTGCCACCATGGGTGGGGAGGTCACTACCAATAGGGTCGGAATTCTACTGCCACTCAGAGTGAGGAAGCCATTTCTACATGGGATAGGAAAGTCACTTTTGCTGAAGGTAGGAAGACCAATTCACTGGTGGTAAAGTCTCTTCTCTGGAGGTGAGATCTTTTCCACAGGTAAAGAAGATTCATCAGAATTTAGGAGTTCAATGTCCCCAGCTTCATCAGGATCTGTTCACATACACACACCCATCCAAATTTAGAGAATTCTTTTCCAATTAGTGCCCTCACCTTAAAAGTATACATTTGCAAAGCTCAGAGTTAAACTTCTATTGTAAATGAGTCAATTGCAAAATGAATTTCTGCATATAATGTTTAGCAACTTCAGGACTGTGCCCACAGAAGGCAAAGCTTTCCTCGGGATACATTTTTAGGTCATTTATGTATCACTGAGCTGGAAACTAGAATCCT
This sequence comes from Marmota marmota marmota, assembly GCF_001458135.2. Taxonomy (NCBI): domain Eukaryota; kingdom Metazoa; phylum Chordata; class Mammalia; order Rodentia; family Sciuridae; genus Marmota; species Marmota marmota. The sequence continues at coordinate 2,682,732 of NW_026000019.1, forward strand.
TGAGCTGATCTTTTTCTTTCATCATTTTGTTCAGCAACCTTAAGAGCAGTCAACCAATGTCATTATATTTTTTAGTTTTCCAAAAATTTTTAAACATATGTACACAGAGCCACCTAGTTCCTTGCTTCTCTTGAAGTCATTGATTAGCAGTATCCAATACAGTTGATTCGTGTATCTACTTACAAACAGTTCATGCCATGGGCTAACAGTGCTTTCTTCACTACTGAAACTATCTAATAAGATTAGAGAGCCAATTTCAAATATACCAGGACCAATTCTGAAAACTCATCCTTAAAATCTGTGCTCCTAGAACCACTCTCAGTACCAAAATCCATATTAGAGTTCTCCAAAGAAACAGATCCAATAATAAATTTCTTACATAAGAAGTAAAAGAAATTTATTATTGGAACTGGTTCAAACTATCTGCCATCTGCAAGCTGAAGAAACACAAAAGTCAGTGGTGTAATTCCCAGTCCAAGTCTGAGGGCCTGAGAATATGAGTGCTGATGTCTAAGGGCAGGAGAAGATAGATGGACATTCCAGCTCAAACACAGAAAAAGTAGATTTTCCCTTCTTCCAACTTTTTGTTACATTTGAGACCTCAATAAACTTGAGATATCCACTTCCATTGGTGAGGACTTTAGTCAGTCTACTGCTGATTCAAATGATAATCTCCATCAAAAATAACCCCACAGACACACCCAGAAATAATTTTTAACTAAAATCCCCTAGCTTAGTCAAATTTATATAAAACTGACCATCACAAAGGGGTTCTGAGACTCTCATATAATAAAGAACACAAGTTTAGAGTTTAACATGGGTTTGAGTCTCACCTCTGTGTATTTGTTCTATTATGACTGTGGGTAATGGCTGAAATTCTCTAAACCTCAATTTCCTCATATGAAAAATGAAGCTGATATTAGCAACTTCATTGGGTTATAAGTCTTAAATAAAATAACATATTATAGTCCCTGGCATGTAACAAGTGCTTAGTAAATGAAAACCCTGTTGCGCCTCTAAGGCACAATATGAGAACATAATAGACATGTAATGACTAGTACCCTATTGTAAAGTCTTTTTCTTTGAAGAAAAGGAAGTTTCAAGAAAAGAGATTTATCAATGGTGTCAAAATCTGGAGAGATGATAAATTGAGTAAGTCCTTGGTGAACTTTGGAGGGGTTAGTTTGAGAAATACAGTAGTGTCGCATGTCAGATTGCACTCAGATGAGTGGTAATGAGGAAGCAAAAGCAGGGAGAATGCCTCTTTTGCAGCAGCACATGCAGCTCTGAGTCTTGTGGAACACACTTAGCAATATCCTTGACTATGGACTTACACTGAACTGTCATGCAAGGGTCCCTGCAGACAGAGATCGTTGAGGGACCTAGGTCAGCATAGGGAGCGTTCTTTTCTTATTGGAATTATTATATTCTGTCTTCAATTGCCTTTATAGGTGAGGCACTATTTTGCTACACTTTCCTTAAGGAAATTTAAACAACCAGAAGCATCTATTAAAATGACTTCCTCAGAGTAGGTATAAAGTATAGGGTCAAAATTGCATAAGTAATTTCTACAATGTAAACATATGCAGTGACCTAGACAAGGAAACAGGACAGAGCTGCCAGGTGCGATGCTAGAAAATTTCATCAGCTGCCCTTGAAACCACCTCTGATTTGATCTGGCCTCCATGTGAGTTCTCCTTGTGGACCCATAATATCCTTATAGCAAGGGTACTATTTCTCTGGGTATATCTATGCAACAAATTTACCTTCTATTATTAAAGTGCTACTACTCTTTGCTTTTCTGACCTACTAATGGCCTCAGTAACATGCTGCATTTATCATTTTTGATTAGGTTTGAACTCTGATGGCCTTTATATGATGTACAATTAAGCTTTATTAGTTTTGCTAATACTAATTTTGAATTTTCCCTTATTAGGTATATAATTGAGCTTAATTTTCTGCTCTTTAGGAGAAAAGGTTTAATAATTAATTCAAATTCTGACCCAGATCACAATGGCATTTGTTATAAATGAGTTAAAAGAATAGAAACTTCTCAAATTGTCAATCTCCTTTTACCTTTCAAATAAGCAATAATGGATCATTAGAACCAGTTAAGAAAATTTTTTAAATGCAGATTTCTACATTCCACTCCAAAACTATTGAATTAGACTCAAGAATTTTAAGTCTATAAATGTAAAATCTTCCTAGTAAATCCTATGATTAACCAAGATACGGAATCAAAGAATTAAAACGTTTTTAAGGACCACTTTGTTAGTCAATTTAGCTAATGATATGCTGGTAGCAAATTGCTCCAAATCTAAAATTTAAAAGAAAAAAGTCTGTTTCTTATCCTTCATACACATTGATCACAGTTCAACTGAAGCTCTGCTCCATGTCTATCCTCCTCACTCCAGATCTTGCCAGACTCATGGTAATAAAAAGCAAAGGGGGTTCAATTTTGCTGAAGATCCTCTGAGAAACCCTGGGGGACAAACCTCAGGACCCTCCCAGCAGAAGATAGGGAGAATGGCCTTTTGCCCCCCCCCCACCGCCATCTCTATTTATTGAGGTTGCCTCGCACAGAGTTAGCTCCCCAAACTTTCTGATTTATGATTCACAGCTGAGAAAGTCTAGTAACACTGGAGAGAGCCTGTAGGCAAAGGGAAAGATGCTCCTGCTCAAGGAAGGGAACATGTCAGTGGGGTGGGAACTTTCCACAGGTGCAGGAAAACTCATGTATCCAACAAGACATGGGAGGAGCATCAGCCACATCTGCTACACCTAGTTCCAGGATGATCTCCATTTGTTATAAGATATGTGATTATCAGTCACTACTTTAAATCAATCTGACCTGTTCCACAGTCACTCCAAATTGATTACATTCTTTCTATATTCACTATTAGCACTTAGAATGCTTTAAGCACCAGGCGTGGTGGCATACTTCTATAAATCCCAGCGGCTCAAGAAGCTGAGGCAGAAGGATCGAAAGGTCAAAGCCAGCTTTGCTGAGTGAGGCCCTAGCAACTTAGCAAGACCCTGTCTTAAATTAAAAATAATAATAATAATAATAATAATAATAATAATAAACAAAAGGGCTGAATTGGGGATGTGGCTCATTGGTTAAGCACCCCTGGGTTCAATTCCTAGTACCAAAAAAGAACGAAAGAAAGAAAAAAGAATGCTTTAAACCTCACTCAAGTATCAACTCAAATTAAATATGAGTGAATACCTGAAACATGTTGGAAAAGATCCAAGGTCAAGTTTAATGGACAGTGACCAATTTAAAAGGTGACCAATGGATAAGGGGCATAGCTAGATTTGCCATCTATCTATCTGTTATCCTTTAAACTAATAAAATAGTGGGCAAAATAAACTTGCACTAAATAAATGTTGTTGATTGACTCAAAGCATTGTAATATTTACCTAAACTTCTCAGGAAGAGAAAAAGTCTAGGTATTAATTATCTATGAATTTAAAGATTTAAGCAACATGGAGGATGGATATAAAATAAGCATATAACTAATGGGTACAGGAAAATCCTTATATCAAGAAGAGATGCCCCCATATCTTAAAGGATAAGCTCAGACTACATCATCTTTCCATAGAAAATTAATACAAATAGGTTCCCAGATCAATGATTCTATGTTAGGAAACATAGAAATCCAAGAAAAACGAAAAAGAAAAAACAAGTTTAAGTTTTGTCCTCTTCTTTCTCGTTTTCAAACTGCTTGTTAGGAATTTTCTGCTGCTTCTATGACCCATAAGCAAATCTTTAGGAGAGTAAACACCCGTCTTCAGCCTCTCTTCCTCCACCGGCCAATAAACAGGCCTTCTGGGAGAGAAAGCACAGCTGGAATGGTTTCAAGTTTTTATTCAATAGAAGGTGACTTTTGCAGCTTCCCCCACTTAGATTTTTTTTCCAGTTTGAACTTAAGCTTCGTTAACCAAACTTTAACTCAACCTAGTGTATGGACTATGAGTCTTGCTTTAACTGATTCGGGAAAGTTAACTCCATGTGCCCTGTTCTGACACTTCCTAGGCCTGCTTTCTATTTATGGCTCCACCTGATATCAGCCTTTCATCTTCCTGTCCAAGGTTTAGCTGCACAAGGCCTTGTGCATGCCTGACATTCCGTGACCCTTAGTCAGCGTATCACAAAAATTAGACTAAATAGCCAACCCCTCAGGGGAAAACAAATGGAAGTGTCTGCCCTTTTCACAGAGAAAGGCATCTTTTACTCCCTGGTCAAAATTCAGCAGCAGAGTACCACCAGGAACATTTTGGTTTTTTTCACAGGAAATGAAAACCTTAAAAATTTGTAGTCCCTGAGTGCTTTCCAAGATGATAAGGTTTATGATCCAGCCACCATTTAGCCAAAAGCAACTTTTTAAAAAGCTTAGGATATTTGATAGAATGTGATTAGAAATTTATTTCAGTTCTCAGCAGCAACATTAGATTATGTCAACTTCCCTGGACTTAGTGATGGAGGATCTCACCTGAAAGGAAAGGGCTGCTGATTAGATAGTATCCACAAGCCCTTGCTCTGGAGTCAGAACTCCCCTACTGTGCAACCTTGACCAAGCTGTTCTACCTCTAACACATCAGTGACGTCATTGGTCAAATCAACATCACAGAGTGGTTGTGAAAAGTATCATGTAAATAAGAATATATAGCTAGGTATATTGCCTGTATTTGAATCATCAAAAAAAGAAAAGGGTGTGAGGGGTTGTCAGTGGCACGTGCCTATAATCCCAATAAAGCCAGCCTCAGCAATTTAACCAGGAGCTAAGCAATTTAGCAAGACCCTGTCTCAAAATAAGACATAAGCGCCCCTGGGTTCAATCCCTGGTACAAAGAGAGAGAGAGAGAGAGAGAGAGAGAGAGAGAGAGAGAAGTATTCTTATTTATAATGATCAAAGAACTAAAAAAGTATTTTAGAATTTGAATGATTTAAGGTGCTTCTTGGTTTAGTCATTGTAGTGATTTTAAAATATGGCCACCAAGTTCTTTAGTACACCTCCTATTTCGTATAATCTATATGCTCCCCCTTGATGATGGGTAGACTTGTAAATGCTTTGAACTATACAGTAGGATAGGAGTGATGCTTGTCACTTCCAAGGCTAGGTCATAAAAAGCCATGAAAGGGGGAGGGAAAAGGGGAAGGATCATGAACTGAAATTGAATTTCATGCATGTATGAGTTTTGTTGAGATGAACCCAAATACTATGTATAACTATAAAGCACACCAAAAAAAGCCATGCCGCTTCTGCCTGGTTCCCACAAATCATACCCTAACATGGCTCCCTCTGGATATGCTCCCCCTCAGAATCCAGCTTCATGCTCTCAAAACCCAAGCCTCAGGGAGAGACCAGATGCCTGGTCAATAGCATCTGCTGAGCCCAGCCTTCTAGGCTTCCCATCTATAAAGTGAGTGAAGAAGTCCCTTCACGATTCCAGCCTCCATGATTTTAGGTAAAGCTCCAGACTTTGTGGAGCAGAAAGAAGCCATTCTATTGTGCCTTATCTAAATTTTTGCTCTTATAATTTGTAAGTATAGGATGATATCTTTGCTGTTAAGTTCAAGGTGATTTGTGACAAAGCAATACGTATGTATTGCTCTGTTCTGGAACAGAACAGAGCAGAAAATGAAAAACATCCAAAAGGAAATAAGAGATGAGGCTCATTCATATTGAATACTTAATTAGAATGACATATACTCCATGTTTGTATAAATATGTCAAAATAGACTGTACTATTTTTTTTTATCCATTCGTCTATTGAAGGGCATCTAGGTTGGTTCCACAGTCTTGCGAATGGATAAAAAAAAATGTGGCATTTATACACAATGGAGTATTACTCTGCATTAAAAAATGACAAAATCATAGAATTTGCAGGGAAATGGATGGCATTAGAGCAGATTATGCTAAGTGAAG
>NW_026000019.1:2689844-2784882 GCF_001458135.2 Marmota marmota marmota
GAGCACAACAGACACTAGTATGGCAATATGTAAATCAATGGATGTGTAACTGATGTGATTCTGCAATCTGTGTATGGGGTGAAGGTGGGAGTTCATAACCCACTTGAATCAAAGTGTGGAATATGATATGTCAAGAAATTTGTAATGTTTTGAACAACCAACAATAAAAAATTATAACATAAAAAAAATAGACTGTACTATTATGTATAACTAAAAAAAAATGTTTCAAGGGGAACAAAAAAAAAGAAAAGATAATACCACAACTTCAAAATTCAATTATTAACATAAAATAGTCCCCACCTGAATTTTGGAAGAATTTTCTCTGAAGCTACATAGATCATTACATAGGCTTCGTTGGAGACTACCTATCAAAGCCTAGTTTTTAAAAATTGTCAGAATTTTCTTTTATAGGAGTAAATATGAATATGTAAATTTCAATGAGATGTGGTATGGGACTAACAATCACTTAATTAAACAAGGACTTAATAAATGTCTATGCCACTGAACACACTATGAAATTAGGTTTCAAATTTTACAGTACTAAGAATCACCTCCCATGTCTGCTAAACATTTGATTTCAAAGCCGTTCCATTGAGATTCTGATACAGTAGATGGGCATTTTTGACAAGTATATCAGGAAATTCAAATAAAGATGAGATAGAGAAAAAAAAAAAAAGCTTAAAAATACTCCTGAAGGAAAGATAGAGAACACAGAGGAAGTCGGTACCATTGCTTCTGCCTTCCAGCAACCTAATTTGAATTAATAGAGAAGACATTTCTGCAAAACAATATAAAGGCAGCATTTAAGCTTTGAGTTGTGCTTCAGGTTCTAATCCACTAGAGCCAATATTTTTCTTCTTTAATTTGAATTGTCAGCTAGGAGAAAAACTACACCCAAGTGTCTACGGTTTTCTGACTGGCAGGAAAACTTAAGTAATTTACTTAGTGGTGGATCTCATTAACACAGTTCATTGACAATTTATATAAGCAATATATTCTATAGATTAAGTAAAGAATTTAATGTCTTAAAGTTTAATGTTACTTTCAAGGAAGATTAAAGAGAAACGCTGTGTTTCACACTGGATGACTAACCCAGGAAGAGCTTAGGACTGGATATGCCAAGAAGCTTTTCAGTAAAATTATAAGGAATAAAGCATGGCATGAAATGTTAATAAAACCTTTTCCCTATCTGTCTACTCTCTTCCTTTCTTATGCTTATATGATCACAAAGATACAAATATTTTCCAAGCTCCTTCTTTAAAAATTATAAAACAAAAATTTAGGTTAAACATGGGAGATTGAACACACATATCTGTTCTGTTTCTCTCTCTTCTATGTACCACTAGTGTGGCATAAAAGAAATTTAAAATATATAATTTCTGGGGTTAGGGTTGTGGTTCAGTGGTACAGCACTTGCCTGGCATGTGTGAGGCCCTGGGTTTGATCCTCAGCACTGTAAATAAATAAATGTCTATTAACAACTAAAAAAAATTTAAATACAAAATTTCTCAAAATGTATAGAAGATGAAGACACATTAAATTAAAAATTTCAACAAAATTTTAGAAGCTGAAAAATTTATGGAGAATTATTAACAGAACAGAAAGGGCTAAAATCAGATTAGACGGTGAGATGCCACACACACACACAAAAAAGACAGTGATTCCTGCCCCAGAGTCTTAGATTCAGGTGCCTAGCAGCACCTGATGTTGTAGTATCAAATAGGTACATTTGATGGTGCAGGTTCAAGGTGGCATTGAAAACAGGAGTTTGAGTAAATTTGGATAGAGACAATTAAAACCCAGATCCCTCCAAGTACAAGCTAAGAAGTCAAGTTACTATTCTTTCCTGAGCACCAAAGAAAACAGATTTTCCTTATAAAGATGATTGCACCCCTGAGGGTGAGGTGATGTACTGTATGAAAACAGAATAAGTGAAAGTCTTTGTGTAAAAAGATCAAAAGTCTCAATTCCAAACCCCACCACCACTAGATTCTTCTCCCCAATGCTCTCCCTTGACTAGAAAGCCAGCAACCAGGCCCAACCTCCAAATCCAGAAATGGGAGGGTGTTTCCTGAGGACCCTTCTTAATTCAAGGGAGTAGACCTGCAGATACTGAAATTATTGGATGTATTAACAAAAAAGCCACCTTGTCACCTCATCACCCTATAGTGAAGCCCGCAGTTTCTCCACACATATACAAAGAGCTCTGACCAATTTTTCAATGGTTCCATATTTTCTATAGATAGATATTCAAAGACTAGCAATCTTTTAAGTAGAAGCACCTATTATTTAAGAAACAGACCTAAATAAATAAGAAGATACAAAAAAGAAATTCGGGGGAGGGGGAAAAAATGCAGGAAGCAGAAGAAAACTTTAAAACAACGATAATTAATACCTATAGAAACATAAATAAAGGTATTGCAGTATGAAACAAGAATCAGATGCTAGAAAAAGAATATTCAGAAATGAAAAGCATTTAAAAATAAAGTAGTGATATAACTAAGAGCGTATTAGAAGTGGTAAAGATAGCATTGAGGGCATACCATGTATGCACACTATCCCTCCCCAAAAAATTAAAGTTTGGACTAGAAGAAATAAAAAATAAGAAAATTAGAGGATTGACCCAGAGATCCACATATAATTGTGTTCTAAAAAGAAGGAACTGAGAAAGTGGAAGTACAATCGTTATCAATGAAATAATAAAAGAAACATAAAGGACATATTCCATAGTGTCAGACAAGGGCCAGGCATGGTGGTGCATGCTTGTAGTCCTAGCCACTGGAAAGAATGAGGCAGAAAGATTGCAAGTTCAAGGACAACCTAGTTTAGTAAGATCTTATCACAAAATAAAAAGTTTAAATGCTGGGGGATGTAACTCAGTGCTAAAGTGCCCTGGATTCAATCTCCAGAATGGAAAAAAAAGAGAGAGAGAGAGAGAGAGAGAGAGAGAGAAAGAGAGAGAGAGAGGACCCACAAAGTACCCAAATTAATACATGAATAGACCCACAGTTTCTTAGTTAAAATAAATGATATCATGATTTTTCTAAAAAAATAAAAAGACCCTAAAATATGGCTCAACTACAATATAAGTTTGAAAACTGAAGGAGGCCTCTTCCCTGTGATGATTCAGGTGTTTATGATCATTCACCTGGTGGCTCTGCCATCCCTTAGCTCATCGCTGTCACTCCCTCCAGCCTGTGTAAGGGGAAAGTCAAAGCACAGAAGCAGAATACTAGTTCATACAAACGCTGGTACAAACAGCACACACCTGCTAACATTCCATTGATGAGAATTAGTCCATGGCCACATCCATCCCCCCAAAAGCTAAAAAGCCAGGTTTCTCATCTATCTGCCTCTTTCCAACCTCAGATCCACACGATGGAAAAGAAGAAGGAATTTCAGTAGACAGCTAGCCATTACTGCCACATATCAAGACATATCACCATAAAATTTCATATCACTTGTGATAAAGATTCTAAAAGCTTCCAGAAAGAGAAAAAAAATCTCTTAGATGATGAGAAATCAAAATGCTATCAAATTTCTTAAGAGAAATACAGAGAGACAATGCAGAAATGCCTGAGGGAAAATGATAATCGACTTAGCATTCAATACCTAGCCAAAGGTATTTGTCAGGGTTCTCTACAGGAACAGAACCAAGAGGGTACATATATGTATGGTTATAAAAGGAGACTTATTAGGGAAGCCTACATGAGCAGAAGCTGGGTAGTCCCACGGTGGCCACCTGAACACTGGAACTATGGAGAAACCAGTAGCTGCTCAGTCCAGAGGCTGGAGCCTTAGAACAAGAGGGATCAATGATGCAGTCCCAGTCACAGACTGAAAGCCTGGAAGCTCCCTGAAGAATCACTGGTAAGAGTCTACACTGAGAGTAAAGGAGCTGGAGTCTGACATCCTCAGGTGATGTCAAGGGCTGGGGTTGTGCCTCAATGATACAGCGCGCATCTAGCATGTGCAACGCCCTGGGTTCGATCCTCAGCACCACATAAAAATAAATAAATAAATAAATAAAGGTATTGTGTACAACTAAAAAATAAATATTAAAAAAGAGCAAATGACACACCTGCTCAAGAATAATGGAGCTATACAGGCATGTCAACCTCCTCCTTCTACCTTTTATTCCATTCAGGCCCCCCTCCCCCCTCTGTCTATTGAACAGTGCAGCCTCTATTCAGGATGGGTCTCCTGGCTCAGTTTACTGTTTCAGAGATGTCTGGAAGCACCCTCATCAATCCACCCACAAGCCTCTTGATCTTAGGCATCTCCCAATCAATCAAGTTGACAGATTAACCATCACACCAAACTATCAATATATAAAAGTAGACAGATTTAAAAAAAACTAAAACACAAAAGTGAAATAAACTGGATTATAAGAATGATGGTGAAAAGATACTCCAGACTGACAGTTGTGTAGCAACCTAGAAAGCAAGTTCTGATGGGGGCAAGACAATGGAGTTTCCCAGAAAGGAGGAGACTGTACACACACATACACACAGGTACACATTCAAGTTGAATTAATGAATTCTTCAGTAAACTTGACTACATAAAGAAGTTTTAATATTCCATCTGCAAATTATACTAAGACAGTTATAGTAACACAGAGACTATTCATTTATCCAAAATTGAAACAGAACCTACCGAAGACATAGCAGATGTAAATATATTATAGTAGGGGATGAAAACTTAAGAGTTTAAATTCTCATCTTCCAAGGAAAAAAGAAGTCAACTGGTAATTTCTTAAATTGCAAAATCAAGAATAAAAGTTTAAACATGCTTGGAAATGTGGAGAGGCTTTGCCTGTGTTCTTCACAAAGCAGAGACTGAGGCAAAGGCTGGTGTGTTGCCCATTTCTTAAGACAAATGAGGGAAAGCGGGGATGAGAAAAGTATAGGGTGAGCACTCATCAAAGGTGATTGCCAAGTTATTAATCAAGTCACCTACTCTTGGAATAGAACAAGACTGCTGGCTCATTCTCACAAGATCACCCTGTGAGAGGCTGCATAACTGACCATGACATGAGGCCATTTACTGCAGGCAGCATGTAGGGGCAAGACTCAACTACCAGCTTCTATATTTATTGGTCATAGATGCCCTTCACAGTTTTGAGTTAAACAAACATGATTGTCAATGGTTCAGGTGACAAAGCAGGGTCAATAGTGGATGTGAGGTAAGAGGTGCACATGGGACATGGGAGGTAGGATGGAAGTGAGAGGCTGTTCCATGGTGGCTCAGTGGTGTCAGAGACTATACAGAGCTGGTCCCTGGGGAAGAGACAGAACAGCCAACTCTCAAGAGACAGTGAGGTTGTCTGACTCTGAAGCAGCACATAAGGGCCTCATCAAAGGGGTAAATGTGGGCTGGGGATGTGGCTCAAGAGGTAGCGCGCTCGTCGGGCATGTGTGCGGCCCGGGTTCGATCCTCAGCACCACATACAAACAAAGATGTTGTGTCCGCCGAAAACAAAAATAAATAAATATTTAAAAAAAAAAAGGGGGTAAATATTAGGAAAAAAAAACAACTACAAAAGTTAAATGGAATTACCCATGGGGTACCTGGAATCAGTAGTAAAGATTAGGATAGTACACTTAAAATGTAATTTGACTTCTTAATGTATGTGTATGCATTATTGAAGTAATAATAAAACAATGATTAAAAACATTTTACATAATAGAATTTTTTTCCAGACATTTATCATTATAACCAAGAATTGCTTTTTAATTTTAGCAAAGTCTAAATCAAAGTATTTGCCATTACTGTTATTTTTATGTTTAGGACATTTCTATTTTCATCTTACTAACATATTGAATGTAATCAATTACCAAAAAATTATAAAATTAGACAACAATTCTCAAACTTATGATCTAAGGATTGCTTTACACTCTCAAAAATGCTATAGATTTTGGTTATTATTACTTAACATATTAGAAAATAATATTGAGACTTTTAAAAACATTTATTTACTTTAAAATAATAACCAACCCATTGTATGGCATCATAAGTAACATACCGTTATTTTTAAAATAGCCACATCTTCTGGGGCTGTGGCTGTGGCTCAGCGTAGCACACTTGCCTGGCATGTGTGAAGCCCTGGGTTCGATTCTCAGCACCACATATAAATAAATAAAAAATAAATAGCCATATCTTCTGAAACAAATAAATAGATAAATACTTCAATGAGAAAAGTGGCACTGATGAAGGATGCTTCAATTTCCCCTTACCATCTGGCCTACTTGAAGACAATTCATTCCTTAAATCTGCCTCTGTATTCAGTTTGTTGTGATAGGTTATTTGAGGATCAAAGTGACCCGACACAAATATACTGTTTTAAGAAAGGAAGTATTTTAATATTCTTTCAGGTAAGTGTGTTTCTTCTTCTTTGATACTACAACAAAATGTGACATTGGAAATCATAGTCATGAGCATTTTCTATTGTTACATTAAAAGTCAGTAATCTCTCTTATACTTTGGACTTTTTTGGGTTTTTTTTTTGTTGTTGTTGTTGTTTTTAATTTTTATTTATTTATTTATTTTTTTTTTTTGGACTTTCTTGTTAACCATGTGTGATTTGGTAACATAATGTGAATTAATCAAGAGTTCTCCAGAGGCAATAAATAAATAGGATATAGATAGAGAGAGAGGGGATTCGTTAGGGGAATTCGCTCGTGCAATTGTGGAAGCTGAGAAGTCTCACAGCAGGCAATCTGCCAACTGGAGACCCTGAGATGCTGATAACATAGCCAAGTTCAAGTCCAAAAACGCCTCAGAACCTGGGAAGCTAACAGTGTAATCCTTGGTCTGTGGCCAAAAACCTGAAAACCCAGGGGAAGACTGGTTCTGTGGCTTTGACTTCAAGAACTAATGTAGTCGCTAAGCATGATTACAACTAAGAGTCCTTATTTTTTTTTTTTGCTTTTGTTTAATTGAAGTAAGATTTGAGCTGCATATCTGCAGCTATGTAGATTATACAAGGCAACAGGAGGCAGCAGTCACAATATTCAATCACAACTCAGAGGACCTGAGTCCCAGAGCTATCGTTTACAAGCCATGAATCATCAGATTAGTCAACTGCCCTCCTTGGAGTGTCACCCCTTCTCCCCATATTGAAGGTTGTTGGGTATACTAGAGTTCCTTGAAGTAATCCTGAACACTTGGCATCAACCCCACCTGGCAACTTTTTAGAACTGGAAATTATAGAGTCCCAACCCACAAGTTATGACTCTGAATCTTTGAGAATGGGACCCAGGAATCTCTTTTTTTATAGGGTCTCCCAGTGATTCTTGCTCATATTCAAGTTTGAGAAGCACTGATACAGACCATACGAGATAAAGGATCAGAAAACTGTGACCACTATATATATTGACATTATGATAAGGAGAAAATAAAGTCCTTCCAGGCAACAGAACTGTATAAAGCTGATTATTTGTGTTTTTCTTTAGTATTCCCCTGGACACACCCTGCTAAATTATTAAACATACCTTATTTATATTGTATCAACCACAGTAGAACTGGTCTGTTAGTATCAAAAATAGATATGTTCTGTAGAAGCCAATTTAAAAATGCAAAAGCCAAGAGAAAGCCAGGAGTAAGTGAGGGGAGATGGCAAAGGTTATATGTGGACAAACAGTAGGAAATCATGCTGGATGTGGTTAAAGTACACGATGAGATGTTCACACTCGAAGCAATAGGCAATTGGGAACCACTGGAGATTCTTGACTGGCAAACCCACGTGATGAAAGGCGTGTTTCAGGAAGATGGTCTGCCAGCATGGTACAGAATGAATTGAAAGGCGAAAAGACAGGAAGGTGAGCATTTCATCACGAACATATATTTTTTTTCTCCTCATAGAATAAAATTTGGACAAGATCCACAAAGTCCTAGGCATTTGTCGGATAGGAGTAAAACCAAGATAATGAAAGCTACGGCAATGAGTAGATGATATGTTCATTATTCATCCCACACAAAACCTTGATCTCCAGGACTTTCACCTTTGCTTTCAGTCCTAAGCCCTCCTGTTAATTTGCTCGCCAACTATGTCACAATGACCTGTCTTCCAGCCTGCCCTCCTTTATTTAGCAGCCCAAGGACTCCTGCTATTAATGAAGAATATCTTTTCTTCATTTCCAATCTTTTAACTTTCTATACCTACTAAAATTTCTAAAAGACAAGAAATCATTTTCTAAGAATTTCTGTGCTTAGAGAGGAGAAATGGAAAAGCCTCGTGTCCCAGTAGGGATTCGCTTCTCTTCCCAGACACATAAGCAGTTATCAACAGCTTTTTGAAGATAATGCTTCCATTTTCATATTAGAAAAAGAGAAAATTGGGGGCCAAGTAGAAAGAATAAAGGGAAAACAGAATGGAAGCAATGTTTGTGCCACGCAGCCTTGGAAAAGATGAATAAGTCAAAAACACAAAGACCTTGAAGCTCAAATTGAGTTTATCTGTTTGTGTGTACTGGGGACGGAACCAGGTCAGAATGTCCTGCTGGGATTTATCTGTCCTGCAATGGAATTACCCTGGGTAAAACTAAAAGCATTTAATGCAGGGTATGAGATAGCAATGGTTGGAGAAGCCCCTCAGGTTTGACCCTTAATTAAGCCAAACTAATTACATAAATAAAAGATTATCCAAAGCTATCCCTGTCAAAAGTATTCAAATTATTCTGTGCTTCTGGCTGCAATTAGACTGGGAAGTGGAAGCTAATAAGCCTTAGGAGAGTGACCCAAATCAGGTGACATTAAAGCTCAAAAAAAAAAAAAAAAAAGGTGGCACTTCAGCATCACAGAGAGGAGTGGAGTAAATATGAGAGTGCAGGGGACTTGAGTCTCTGTAAGAGTGCACCGAGCCACACACCTTGACTTAATTTAAACTGAATATAAGCATGCAGATTTGGACAAGTGGGAGGCTAAAATAAAATCCAAAGCTTTTCAAAAGCTCACTAAAATTTTTGAACTAAAGACAACTTATTTATAGTAGTATCATACACATGAAGGCATGAAACTGTTAAAACTACTTGAGAGGATTTTTTTTTATTTAACCAATTTAATTCAAAATGAGACCTATTTATTTGGATGAAAACTATTGTCTATTTGTTAAATATCATATTTCCATTAAATATGTTTTTATAATCAATCTCTTCTGTGCTTATTCATAGGAAATGCCTAGCACAGTCCCAGACAGCAAAGCCATGACTATGAACAGGGCATAAATATGGTTCCTTTATGAAGTTTGTAGACTAGTAAGGAAGATGGGAAAGGAAGAGGAAGAGGAAGGGGAGAGAAAAAGGAAGAAGGAAAAGCAGTCATCCGCAGAACTATAAATACACAACCATATAAATTGTAATACCAAGTAGGAAAAAGGGCGGGGTGGTGGTGGTGCTAAAACAGAGAAGAACTGAGTATAAATAAAGCATTAGGGGAGGCATCTAAGATGACAGCATTTAAAGCCAAGAGCCAAGAATGAAAAATTATCCATGCAAAGAGTCCAATGAACTCTCTCCTGCCAAAAACAAAAACAAAGATCCCCAGCAGGGACAGGCCCTGAGGAAGAAAAGAGCTAGATACATCCAAAGACCTAAGAGAAAACAAGTGAGACCCAAACATGGTGAGCTAGGAGGATCGGGTGGAAGAGGAGGCTGTACAGGGCTGGGTCCTGAGGGTCTTATGAAGAGGGACAGCTGCTGAGATTGCGTAGGGAAGAAGGAGGTCCAATGGCATCAGTGGGCAATGGGAGTTGTAGTGGATTAAATGCAGTAAGAATGTCAGGGGTCTCCATGGAGTTAGTAGGAGAGAAAAACATAGATACATCTTCTCTCTCAAACTCTGTTGTGAAGGGGGAGCTACAATGGAGGGATCCCTGGAAGAAATATGAAGACTTGGAATATTATGGGTTTCCTTTTCAAAGATAGGAAAGACCAAAGCAAGCTAGTGTTCTGGTAGGATGAAATGTTGGGAAGGGGGGGCTGGGGGGAGAGCCAATGAGAAGCATGGATGCGGGTGTACAGCACAGATACAAGATTAGATGAAGTAAGAGGAGAAACACCACCAACCAGAGAAATGCGTGTGGACACAGGTCAGGCTGGATTTGCTGATGGGAGCTTCAGAGAAACTGTTTTTCTCCCACCTTCGTCCACCCTTTACCTCCTGAGCTACTCCTTCATACACACTTACTCTTTTTCTTCTGATGCTTTCTAAATTTAATCCATGCACATCTCATATGCTTTAAAATCTCCCAAGAATTCCATGTAAATAGTTAATTTCCAAAAATCAGTGTTTACAAAGATTTCACCATCAATTCCATTGGTAGCCAAAAAATGTCAAGAACCAGATTTACCACATATGGTTTTCCAGTATCTTTAGAGTATATGATTAAAGTCTTGATACTTCCCTTTCCATCCATATTGCTTCAACTTTTCTTGTCAAAGGAACTCAAAACTTTTTCCAAATACTTCAAGTTATTTATTAGAAATGTTCCCAAAGCTTCACAGAATGTGTCTCCCTTCCAGAAATGTCTTTCGCATATCCCCTAATTTAATTTCCATTGCTTAATTAAGGGAGAAATAATAGGAAATGTAGCACAAAGCATTTTACCATCTTGTGCAACTGAGTAAATAGATCATTTTCAAGTACAGTAGCAAACATTATCTTAGCATAAAAGAGTTTTAAGTTTTCCAATCCAAGTTCACTGAGTTATTTTAAGCTCTGTGATCATCAGTCAGTTGCCTGGTGTGAAGAACATATAACTTAGATAAAGCTAGAATGGCTGGAGCTATTACCACAAATCACCAGTTAGTAGGCTGCCTGGAGCAGTAATACAGGCTGAGAAGGTCTCTCCCCTTCCAAAAAAAAGAAGAAGAAGAAGAAGAAGTTGACGTAGGGTGAGAGCTAATAGTTTACTGTTGCTCCCGCCATCTGTCATCCCATTGGGCCACACAAGTAGGAGTCAAGAAGAAATTCATCTTTTATACTGACATCCCACAATGTCATTTTTTTT
This sequence comes from Marmota marmota marmota, assembly GCF_001458135.2. NCBI lineage: Eukaryota > Metazoa > Chordata > Mammalia > Rodentia > Sciuridae > Marmota > Marmota marmota. Next base: position 2,700,853 of record NW_026000019.1, read on the forward strand.
TTATTTAGGACATTGTTAAATTTCATTGAGATTAAATTTATACAGAAGCTTCTATGTAAAAGAAGTACTGAAGAAGTTTCAAATAAAGTCTCCAACATCTCTAAGAAAAGTATCTGAAAGAAAAGTATCTCAGCTTTGGAAGCATTTCTACCTTCCGTAGAATAAAAGCATCTCTAGCAGCATGAGTTTCAGGTTAGTGATCTTATTCATTCAAGGACTCCTGCCTTCATTGAGAAACATCTGCCCTCAAAATGATGCCTGAGTTCACCAAGTGCAGGTAGCAAGCTAACTTGTGACTCAAAACTTTTTCCAAATACTGATTAAGCTCATGATAAGACTCTACTACATATCCAACAGAGTGGCTAAAATCAAGACTAAGATACCAAATGTTGGTAAGAATGTAGATTAACATGAACTCTTATGTACTACTGATAAGTGCATAAATTGGTACAGCTAATTGGGAATATGATAACTACTACAGCCCATGGTATGCCAATAAGTGCTTAACAACTGTTTCTCTGGCAGGGTTGGGTAGGAGAAATATTTGTAGAAATTATCAGTTTCCATGGTATAGATATTCCTCAGATGGCCAGTGGCAAACTACCAATATGATGTCAGTGGACATGAATTTGGAAAGATATGTGCAAAGTCTTCTCTTGTGATCTAATACAAGACACTCCATCTTATCTATGACTAGGGCTGAAAACAAATATCCCCATAATTCTGCAAATGTTCTCCTAATTATAATCCCAACAGAGATGTGTAAATGTGTTCACCAAAAGCTACATACATGAATGTTTATAGCAACACTACTTATAAACCAAGACTTACCAATAACCCAAATACTTATCAATTGAGAAATAAATTGAGCATAAATGTAATAATATTTAAGAACAAAAATGAACAAACTACTACCATATTTAAAAGTGCAATTGAATTGAAAATCTCAAACATAACATTAATCAAAAGAGTCAGACACCAAGGAATAATGAATCCATTTACATAAGGTTTTAAAACAGGTAAAACTAATCTCTGGTTCTGGAAATCAGAATAACCGTTCCCACTGAGGTGGGGCACAGGGCAATTTTCTGTCTGATAATGGTAATGTGGGTGTGCTCATCTTGTAAAAATTCCTAGGGCTTTGATTTACAATCACACATTTTTTTTTTGCATATATGTTATACAATAATAAAATAAGTTTCCTTAAAACCATTTTTGGCATATCAAGTCTGAGAGTTCATTTTCCTCTGCAGTTATTCTCTATTTTATCGGAACTACAGTCACCTATTAAAAAAGAGCACAAACTTTAGAGATAGACTGAACTTCAAGTCTTTGTTTCACAACTTACATGCTGTATGACTTTTTGCAAAGTACTTAACCTCTCTAAGTCTTGGTTTTCTCTTTTTTTTTTCTTGTTTAATGTTGAAATCATAAATATCTTCTTTATCAGTATATTGTGAAGATTTAAAGCAGTACAAGTAAAAGTGCAAAAATAGTGTCTTTTTTACAATATGTAATCCTCTGGGCAGCCAGGATGCATTTTTTAAAGGTACATCCTATCATATTAATCCCTTGCTTCAAACTCTCTGACTACTTAACATAGAGTAAAATTGTTACCATGACTTCCAAAGCCCTGCCTGGCCTGGCCCTTACCCTCCTCTCTGACTTCACCTCCTGCTGCCACACTCATTCTCACTCCCTGCACTCCAGTCACACTGCCTGTGCTTTGAACACACCAAGTTGTCTGTGGACACAGGGCCTTTGCACATGCTACTATTTCTAGCCCCACATCCCTAGCATCCCAATGCCTGACAGGTCTCATACCAAAGATCATCTTCCCAGAAAAAGATCTTCCCTGACCTTTCAATAAAAAGCCTCTCTTTGTCACTCTCTGACTCATTATCCTCTTTTCAAAGTAGCAGGCATGGCAACTGGTGCCACAGTCTGGCTGGGCACAAAATAACCAGGCCACCATACCGCCTTGTAGATTCAAACAGCAATTCTTTATTCCCGAACTCTCACCGGCACTCTACCGCACGTTCTGGGAAAATTCACCCTCCACCGGGCTCTGCGTCCCAAATACTCTCAGAACCCTGGGAGAACTCCATGGGAACTCCAGGAACGGGCGCCTGAGGCAGCAGGATACCCTATTCCCAGCAGGATCCACCCTAATCCCTGAGCAGGTCACCTTTCAACCAAAACTCTCAAACATTCATGCAATGTCACTGCAAATGACCTGGGTCCAAGGCAAGCCCATTTCCACAATGGAGAGTCCTCCCTCTAAGCAACATTGGCTGACAAGGAAATTGCCATGCGTCGTTCTTACTTGGCTATGGCTCTCAGCAAACTGGAATTACCACCCTGCTACTGTCTTTCTCACATCATGTAATTACACACACATCCAAGTAAACCAAATAAGGGCAGGGATATTATTTATTATTCGCTAATACAGCTCCCATATTTGAAGAATGCCTGCAACACAGTAGATGCTTAAAAGAATAACTGATGAGCAAACTACAAATATCTATTTTTTACAGAAATAGAACCTTTTTTTTTCCCAGAAAAGAACCTTCTAGGAGGCTTTTAATACAATCTAGATTAGAGATGGAAAGGGTACCCCGTAGAATATCCTCCTATGTCAAAAGAATTGTGAATCTGTAGTTTAGGAAGAAATATGCATTTGCATCTTGCACCTTTCAGCCTTTATGTGAAAATTCTAGGTTTCTTTCCATAATAGATCCTGGGTATCAGGACAAGTTCAGGAAGTCTCTTAAAGAAAAATGTAGTAGCTGCAACACCATGATAGAATGCATTCACTTGACAGAATAAGTGATTGAAATTGTAACCACTAAAGACATTGCCTCCCCCATACATGAGAGGCAATTTTAATTAAGACATAATTTTTGTAACTATGTTATACATTTTACAGGACTGAGCTTAGAGTCTTTCCCACTGGATTACAATGGAGAAATCCTAAAAGCCCTGCCTCAGCATGACTCTTTTAAAAGTGATTCTTCTTTCCCTGGAAAAATAGATCTTTAAAATCCTTAGATATTTTCCCAGGTGTATAATGAGCAATTCTTTAAGGACATCAAAATTATTGTACATCTGCACAGTCTCCCAACTTCTGAAGCCAGTGTTCTCTTTTCTTGTTGTGTAGTCTGAAGCTCACAATTCATTAAAATTAAAATCAATCTTCTACATGTAAACCAAACCATTGGAGGGAGTTTTTTTTAATGCTTCTCTGAGTATTATATCTGCTCTATTCAAAATCACTATGTTGCCCAACACTGAAAAAAAAAATCACTGTGTTAGAAATTGTTTTTAGACACAGTCTATTCAGCATTCTCAAGTATGCGAATGATGTATAATCACTATATGAAATTAGGAAGGTTTTGTATATAAAATTGTGTTATCTAATTAATTTGGAAGCCACCAAAAGGATTATTGTTTTAAACTGGAAAAAAAAACCCAACTACCACCTCCAAATATAAATTTTTGAAACTACCTTATAAAATGTAAGGGGTTTTAACTTAACATAGGCAAAGTCAGCTTGGAGATGGGCTGGAAATAGGATAGGAAAGGGTGCAGAAGAGAGAAATAGAAACACACAAGAAATGATCCAGAAAACCTCATCGAATCAGCCTGGTAGGGGTTCGTCTATTTTATAGAGAATTAGCAGGCGAGGAGGAAGGATGTGGATGACTTTGATCAATGAGAACCCTGGGGAGGAGAGACTTTCACGGTGCATGTTTTAAAGAGACATTAAAAACAAAATGCTTAAAGAAGATAGGGAGGCAAAGGAGAGCCAGACCATTTTTATGCGATGGGAGCCATGATGGATCTCTGAGGTTTCATACTTCATCCAGAACTTCTTTCTGACCCACAAACCAGATGACTTCACAGCATTTGAGCTTACTTCAATGAGGAAATATTTTTTCAAAAGTGATTCTGAAAGAATGAAATTATCCTTCAATATCATAATTAAACGTTATTAAAAGGAAAGTCTTATAAAGAGTTTTAAAATGGATAATTTCTTTTCCTCAAGAGGTAGCCTTATTTTATAGTCCAGATGGTAATGCTGACCCTTATTAACACAAATTAAAATGCACATATTACCTAAATGGTGCCACATAGCTTTATCCAAGAAAAACAATGAATATCAGCAATCCAGTTATACATAGAAGTTTCTGCTTAATAAAAGAAAACTCATCAGAAGAGATTAATTTTATCCTCGTACGCCCAGCCCCGAATCAGCCATGTAATTGCTATGCAAATACAAAAAAAAAATACAATTTTGTATCAAATTATTGTTGGAGAAAACAAAATTAAATCATTACTCTGATTTTAATTGCTTTGGAGAATTATGTCACTGATATAACAAGACAGTCCAAGGCAGCTAAAAATCCTTGAAATGGAATGAAAAAACATGTTTGAGGTATTTCATTCACAAAGTCTAACGAATGAAAGAAGTTCTCTTTCCTTTAAAAATGCTTCAATGCATTTCTGTTGAGTAATAACCATGCTGAAAATTATTTCTTACGCAATCAAAAGTAAGAAGCCCTGTAGAAAAAAACATAAGAAGACAACTGCATAAATGGTAACATGAAATTCTGAGAAGTCAGACCAGATGCAATGGAAGCAAATATAATTCAAGTTAACATGGCAATATTGGTGAGTATATGAAATTGTGACCGACTACAAATGAATGACTGAAAAAAAAAATCAACATGAAACACCCCTTATTTTGTAACAATGCTTCCATGGTTAATCTAACAATGGATGTAAATTTTAATCATTTTTTCCTATAATATAAATACACATTCAGAAAAAGATCAAAATCAAACTCTCAATTCCAATTCCATGATTTGTAGTATGACAAGATTCTACCTAGAAGGTTACAGAAGGTACTGGTTAAGAATGTGGACTCTGTAGGTAACCCCAGAACATTCTCACCTCCATCTCTTACGAAAGTGATTGAGCTGTTTTGGACCTCAGCGTCTTCACTGCAACACGGGGGACAATATTCGTAGTAATAGTAGTAGCAGTTAACAATAATTTTATATACAGATACTACAGTATCTTTCAACTACTCATTTGTTTTCTGAACTTAGTATGGAACTAAGTCCTCCTCTCTGGAGGACTAGAAACAGATCTTTACCCATATACTCAATATCCACTAGAGTCTCAGACATCACAATAACTAAAGCCATCAGATATTCTCAGTGGGTAACTGAGAATGCAAGTTCTGAAGAAACAACCCCACAAAGTAAACATTGTCATATTCACTTTTCAGATGAGAAACTCAGGGTTACAAGTTCAACTCTTCCCATAATGATAATAATATTTTTTTTAAAAGCAATTGAATGGCAGATAGGCTTCAAATCCTAGGCTGTAACACTAATACCACTCAGCAATACTAGCTCCCATGTTTTTGTTCTGCAGAAAAGATGCACAAGAGTGGCCACAGTTCCATAATCCAGCATAGTGGTTCACAAAGTGTGGGCTGGGAGATGCTGGGGGTCCCAAGGACCTTTGCAGGGAGTCCATGAAATCAAAACCATTTTTATAATGATGCTAAGATGCCGTTTGCCTTTTTTTATCCTCATCTTTTCAGGAGGTTTTCCCGAGGCTACATGACTTGTGACATGACAAGAACTTGAGTGCAAGAGAAGATATGAAGAACCCAGCTGTCGTATATTGAGTCAGACATTATAGGAACTTGAAAAAAAAATAAAACGATGCCACTCTTCTAGCTTTTTTATATTTCAGTTTTGGAAAGTATTTTCCATAAAATAGGTACCTATGCTAATATGCAATAGGTATTTTATTTTTAAATAAATGGTCAGTATCGATGCTCCTCAATTTATGATGGGGTTATGTTCCAATAAACCCATCATAAGCTGAAACTATTGTAAGTCACAAATGCATTGAATACATGTAATCTACCAAACATCCTAGCTTAAAGTATTGTTCATTTATCTTGCATGTCTGACAGGGAGCTGAAGCTTACTGCCACTGTATTACTTTTGTATCACTGTAGAACTGAAAATTGTTAAGTCAAGGACTATCTGTACTTTATTTTGGTTGTTGTTGTTATTGTTGTTGTTGTTTGGGGGTCTTTTTGTTGTTGTTGTTGGTTTGGTTTGGTTCTGGGTTTGGGTTTTTGTTGCTGGGGATTGAACCCCATAGCCTCATGCATGCTAAGGAGGTATTCTACCACTGAGCCATCTCCTGAGCCCCTGTACCTATTTTAAATTTTTCTCAATTTCAACTTCAAATATATTAAATTTATCTAGACATAATACACATAAGCAAATGCTCTTTGCCGGGGGAGGGGCTCAATAATTTATGATTCTAAAGGGGTCCTAAGAACAAAAAGGTACAAGAACAGTGAAGAATATTTATAATATTTATGTCACTGTCAATAGAAGACCATTGCTAAGAAAAAAGATTATATGAGAAGTGTTTTTCATTAAGCATCCAATTTAGATGGGCAGCTATCTGGGCACTCTGAAATCAAATGTTATTTCTACTGCATCTACCCAAACTGAAGACATTTTTCCATGATGAAAGGCCCTCCAAAAGATTATTGCCAAATGATACTGTTTAGTTTTTCTTATTTTGTGGAGTAGATATGAATTAAGAAACTGAATGATTCTATCAAAGTAAGATTTTAGTATATGTTTTTTTTCAAGGAATATATATATTCCTTTCTATACTGTTGCTGTAGCTTTTTCCTTGCTATAATGAAATACCTGAGGCAGACCACCTTTATAAAGAAAAAAGCCTTAATTAAGTCATAGTTTTGGAGGCTGAAAACCCAAACAGGGTCTTGTGAGGGCCACCCCTCTTTGTTCATCACCTCATGACAGATAGCAATGATAGAACCTCAGGTACAGAGAAATCACCTCATTGAACAGGAAGCCATAGAAATATTCAGGACTTAGGTTTAGGCTTTTGTAATAAATAACTCCCATCAGAACTCACTCTAGGGGACCAGTATTCCATCCTGAGGGCAGCACTGCCAGTGAGCTACGGCCTTCCCACTTGGCCCCACCTCTTAGAAGTTCCATCAGCTCCCATATCACTGAGAAACTGATGTGACTCCATTTTTGAAAATAAATAATAGCAGCTCTACCTCAAGGCCTGTCCTAAGGAAGGGGGCGTGACCCTTGTCCTTGGAAAAACCCACAGAGCCTTTCTAGGCAGATAACCACCCTGCTAAGTTGTTTGTCTGAAAATAACAGGAGACTCAGTTAGGCTAAGTGAAGACCCATAGCAACCCCCTAGCAACCACCAATCAGCATGAGACAGGGAAAATACCTGGGGAAAAAACAGTGGTTTGTGGTGGTTGATAACACATGTTGGGAAACCATGTAGTTTAGCACAGTACACACCTCGTGGCTTAAACCAATCAGTTCAAAGGAATCCCCCTCTTGTACTCACCAATCATCCCTACCCAACTTGTTCCCGCCAGTGAATGTGCTGATCAATGTTAAGAGTTGTTGTTTGATTTTCCCGCTGTGTGAAATGATTTGCTGTGTGATGCTATGACACAGAGTATCCCCAAAACCTATAAAATCTCACTGAACAAAGGACCAGGACTCACTCCCTGGGACCACTGCGACAGGAATGGTTGTGAGTCCAGGCTCGAGCTTGCAATAAAGACTCTTGTGTGATTCGGCTCCTGGAGGTCTATTGGGGGTCCCAAGAATCTGGCATTACATCATCACACTGAGAACATGAACACATGAATCTGTTGGGGACAAACAATGTCCAAGCCATAGCATTCCACCTCAGGCTGCCCAAGGTCATGTCCTTCTCACAAGGCAAAATGCATTCATTCCACCTCTACTGGTGCCAAACTCTTAACCCATGCCCATATGGCTTAAAAGTCCAAGTCCACAGTCTCCTCTGAGACTCAAGGCAAACTCAACTGAGTCTCCTTAAAATAAAATTTAACATGCAAAGATACAAAAGCAGGACAGGCGCAGAACAATTCCTGTTCCAGAAAGGAGAAATAGGGAAGTAAGTATAAAGGAATAACTGGCCCAGCAGGGCAGACTTCAAATCTGCACACACTACGGCAAGGGGCGGGTCCCTAGGGCCTGGGGGTAATGCCACCCCTACTGCTTTGCTGGTCACCACTCCACATGGCTGTGTTCTGAGGCTACTTGCTGACGTCAGCCACTTTTCCAGGCAGGCCTGGCACATGGCCGACAGCTCTACTTTCCTGTGGTCCTGCCACAGCTCTGTCCCACAGCTCCATAAGGCATCCCCCCATTAAGCACTCTCCCCAGGGGCTCCAACTTTGCTGAAAACTTCTGCTTGGCCTCCCAGGCCTTCTTTTTAAATCTTAGTGAAAAAGTATCATGACCCCATAACTCATTCACACACCTGTAGGACCAGGACAATACGCATGTCACAATTTACAGGTTTACTGCCACCACAAGCAGAGCCTGGGTCTTTATGAACAGTGGATATGATGGCCACAGAGCTGCAGTCAGAATCCCAACATGGTGCTGGTGAGTGAGCCTTTGGAGAGCACCCAGCCTCGGACCTTAAAACAAATTTACACTTCCAGGGAGCCTCAAACATTTCTTCAGTGCCTTTGAGAACTCTTTCCAACTGTCCTGACAATCAGCAGGACAAGCTTCCTCTCTTTGAGCTAATCTGTAGCTCCACCACACCTTCCTGTCCCAAACACCCTTTTTTTTACTCCTTTCTTGGCCAGCCTTCAAATTATCTGAAGTTCCCCACTCTGTTTCCTTTTGCTTCAAAGCTCACTATAAATATGACCAAAATCAGCTAATAATACCCTGGCTGCAATCAGAATGCTTTGTTTTGGGATCTTGAATGACAGATAATTAGTTTATCATTCAGCCATTCACAAAGTCTTAGGGCATGGACACAATGCAGTCAAGTTCTTTGCCACAGTATCTCAGGGATGGCCTTTAGTCCAATGGTCCATCCAGCTCTTCCCTAGTCTCCTTATCTTCTGAGTCCTCACCAGAATCACCTGTCATTCTCTGCTTACAGCACTCTAGGCTTTTTCTAGCCTATTCCTTCAAACTCTTTCAACCACTGCCTGCAAACCAAATTCAGACATGTTTGCATTTTCAGATATAATCGTATAGTCCCAGGAACAGTCCTGCACCGTAGTACCAATTTTCTGATTTAGTCCACCTTTTTGTATATCTTTTGCTTAAATGAAACACTTGAGGTATACTAACTTTATAGAGAAGTTTAATTAGCTCACAGAATTTAAGACCAAAAGTCCAAATAATATGTCACCTCATGGCAGAGAGCAATAGTGGATGGGAGTGTGTGGGGGAGAATAGGTCACATCGTCAAACAAGAAGCCAGAGAGAGATTCAGGGCTCAGGTTCAGACTTTTAAAACAAATTGCTCTCATGAGAACTCATTCCCGGGACCATCATTCTATTCTAGGGGCAGCATCCCCAGTGACCTACAGAGTCCTACTAGGATCTACCTCTTCAAGGTTAAATCAACTCCCACATAAGCACAATGAGGATATGAACACATGAACCCCTGGGGGACAAACAACATCAAACCATAGCAAATGCTATATTTTAAAAGATTTCCGAAGAATCCCATCAGCACTGTACATTGAAAGAGGATAAAGAACTTAGCTTACCACAAACTGTGATGATCATTTAACCTTAAAAAAGTATATATACATGTGCTGAATAAAAATGTAATTATAATAAAAGTTATATATCCTTTATAATATATATAAAATTAAAATAAACGAGTTGATTTTTTTAAAAAAATTTTAGTTCTTGGGCTGGGGATGTGGCTCAAGCAGTAGCGCGCTCACCTGGCATGCGTGCAGCCTGGGTTCGATCCTCAGCACCACATACAAACAAAGATGTTGTGTCCGCCGAAAACTGAAAAATAAATATTGAAATTCTCTCTCTCTCTCTCTCTCTCTCTCTCTCTCTCTCTCTCCCTCCCTCAAAAAAAAAATTAGTTGTAGATTAACACAATACCTTTATTTATTTTTATGTGCTGCTGAGGATCAGACCTAGTGCCTCACACGTGCAAGGCATGCACTGTACCACTGAGCCACAACCCCAGCCCCTAAACAAGTTAATTTTGACAGAGAAGAAAAATAGGAGGTCCATTGCTTCCTTGATCAGTATACTTCCTTGATTAGTATGTGGTATTAGTTAGAATCCTCTAGAGAAACAGAACCAATAAGAGATATGATTAGACAGAGAGAATGCCATTTATTACAAAGTATTGGCTCAGTAATGTGAAAGCTGAGAAGTCTCATAGCCTGCCATCTGTAGGTGGTAGACCCAGGAAAGCTGGTGAGGTATTTCAAAGTCTAAGATCTAAAAGATTGATGGCACAGATTCAAGACCAATCCTGAAGGCCTGAGAACCAGAAACATCAAGAGCAGGAAGTTGTTGTTCTAGATCATGCAGCCAGGCCCAGGAACATGAATCCAAACTTCTTCCACCTTTTTGTTCTATTCAGGTCCACAGAGGATTGGATAATGCCCATCCACTTGGAGGAAGGATATCTGCTTTACTTAGTTCATTAACTTAAATACTAATCTCTACCAGAAACACCCTCATAGACACACCCAGAAATAATGTTTAATCAAAATTCTGGGCTTCTCATTGCCCAGCCAAGCTGACATATAAAATTAACCATCAAGCTTGGTGCTTGTCCTTTCTAACCCATCTTCACGGAAAGCAAAGAAGATTTGTACAACAAAACTTTTTAAATTTTTCATTGCAGATGGTCACCAAATTTTAGTTGATTCAACTTACAATTTTTTAACTTTATGATGGTATAAAAGTGTACTTATAAACCATTTGGTTTTTCAGTTTCAGTATAGGCAATACACTATGAATAACCAATATGAATAACACTATGAATAACTATTATAAAATGGGCTTAAATTGCTTAAACTCTAATACATCCATTTCTATGTCATTCTAGAAGGGAAGAAGAGCAAAAGTACTTACCACCCTAATAAAACAGCCTCAAGATAATTTACACTAGTCACTTGACTTCAAGTTTTCTTAGATGAGCTGTTTGGCATAAATTCATTCAAATAAGTATAAAAGAGCAAACTCTGTGAAGGTGACAAGTAAAAAAAAAAATGAAAAAAAAAAAAAACAAGTTACAAACCAAAGGCCACGCACCACCTCCCAGCCACAGAGAAAATACAATTAAATGCTGTCAAGTCTTCCACAGATATAAAGGCTTTTTTTTTTTTTAGTAAGATGATGCACAGGAAGAAAAGAGATGTGACTTTAATATTAAATGTTATTGGAGTTAGCAAGCATTAATTCGAGATTATTCTGTGATTTATATGAAGGTCAACCTCTGAAAAATTTGAGCCTCAGGTGGGATATTTGATTTCTTAGATGACCTCTAGTGGTCATCCAAGACGCACACTGGCATGTGAAATAAGAGCTGTTTGTATTACCAAGAATAAAACGATCAAATAACAGAAGGGGTCTTTGAAATGTCTCTTAAAGGTAACAGAAATTTTTATTTAATAAAATAAATGTAGAGGATATCAAAACACATTCATATGCATACCCATTATAATCCTAAAATTCTATTTTCAGGAAAGCATCCTAAAGAAAGAACTTGACAAAGGCTCAAAAATATTCTAAGTAGGGAAATTAATTTTACCATTGCTTAGCAACAGAGTGTAATGGCCAACAATGCCAACTGATTAAATAAACTGTGTTCATCCATTTAGTGAAATACTAATGCAGCCACCAAGAATAATTATGGTGACATATTTATTGAAAGGAAATGTGTTAGCAAAATATTGTTGAGCACAAAGCAAGTTAAAATTAAGGTAAAATAGCATATGAGTTTCATCCACCTTTGTTTAAAAAATGTGTGTGTGTGTGTGTGTGTGTGTGTCTGGAAGGTGTAACCTAAAAAAAAAAAAAAAGGATTAAAGGAAAATCTTTGATAGAATTATAAGTTGATTTTTTTTCTACAAAAAAAAAAATCCCAGGTGAAGTGAAAAATTAGTTTTGTTGTATAAGCAACAAATATTATTTTGTGATATGTTTTCCATAAAAATATACATATAGAATATTGATTCATGAGATTATAGCCAATTTCTCACAAAACTTAATCACAAAAGGATTTTTTTCTTAATCATTTGGTCATATCTCTAATAGACTGCAAATATCTCACTATAATCTTTCCAGTTCACTAATATGTGTTCTTTCTCCCTTAAAAGGTTGAAAGGCAATAAAATTTCCTGTGCACACTTTTTTCCTAGCGCTTTATTTTTAATTACACTTTAACTTACTCAAACAGGAAAGTATGTCATACACTTATCTTCTTGAAATAATAAAGGATTTTTATTTAAGAATTTTTTTATATCCCAAATATTTAATCTTCCCAGCCCCAAATATTTGATGTTGAGTCAAGGATATAAAATAGAGTATTTGATACAGAGTAATGTATCTTAATTTCTTAAGTCACTTTGACTACCAAATGTCCTCTTAGCAATAAAAAAGAACATTGCCTATATCATAAAAGTTACATTGTAACTAAAGAGGTGTAATAGCACAGTCATTTTCTAAACTGCTCAGAGTGAACACATGCACGACATGGAGATATATGCATACATTTTATTGGTCCTCAAATTTATATTGCCTTTTGTGTTCTTTCTGTACTATTCCCATTACAAACTACCACAAACTTAGTGGTTTACAGTAATGTATTTTATTCTCCTCTAGTTTTGGAGGTTGGAAGTTGAACACAGGTCTCACAGGGCTAAAATCCAAACACTTTTCCTGTCTATGAGCTCAAGTAAGAACCATTTCCTTGCCTTACCTACATTCCAGAGACCTCCTGCATTCCTTGGTTTGTGGACCTCTTCCTTTATCTTTAAAGCTGGCAGAGGAAAGTTGAGTCCTTCCTATATCTCATTACTCTGACTGCGTCTATGGTCACATCCCCTTCTCTGGCTCTGACTTGTCTTCTGCCTCCCTCTTCTATTTTTAAGAATGCTTGTGGTTAAACTGGACACTTCCCCCAAAAAATAACCCAGGTCATCCCTATCTTCAGGTTAAGGTTGACTGATGCCTTTATTCTACTTGCAAGCTAATAATTTCCTTTGCTGTGAGACCAAACCTATTCACAGATTTTAGGGATTAAGACAGGAACATCTTTGGGGCCATTATTCTGCCTGCCATGCTTTTAAAAATATATTAAAATATTTAATATGATAAAAGAAATTACAAAAGGAAAGGATATAGAATTTGTAGAAGAATAGCGTATTCCAAAAGAATGGAATTTGTAAAATAGTAGCTCTTCTCCAAAGGTGACCCTCCTAGGAACCATTTCCCAACAGCTTTATGTGGCTCTCTCACCTTGAATCTGGGCTGACATTTTGACTCCTATTTAACCAATATAACACAGCAGAAAGGTACTACTCGACTTCTAGTTGGGTCATAAGAAAGCTTTGAGCTTCCATCTGGGTCTATCAGAACATTCATATTGGGGGAAGCCAGCTCCCATGTACCAAGTCCAATTACCTTAAGACTCCCATATGAACAATTCCAAGCTAACCACATGGAGAAGTTAGATGGACAGAATGAGAGAAAGATGGGGCAGAAAGGGAAGGGGAAATACCTGGCATCCAGGCCACAGCTTTCTAGCAGGTAAGGTACTGGACAGGTAAATGAAGAAGTCACCTTAGACATCCAACCCAATCAAGCTTTCACAGGACTCCAACACCATCTGCCATCTGATTACAACTGCAATCCACACAACTATGAATCACTAAGATTGGGGGTAGTTTGTTGCATACCAGCAATGGATGGGCTCAGTGGTAGAAGGCTTGCCTAGCATAAATGAGGCCCTTGATTCAATCTCTAGCACAGTGATGAACAACCCAAAACAGTAACTAATAACCAAAAGTAATGATTTCAGGTAAAACTGGTTTCTCCATCTCTGGAGATCAAAATTTTAGTTAACTAGGATCTGATTCAAAAGAGTCAAGTCCTTTCTCAAAATTTCAAACATGATACATTTGTAACTTTGCTTTTTTTTAATTTCAAAATAAGATTGTTAGACCACCAACTCTCTGGAAGATCTGATCTGGAACATTCTGAATTGTGATTCTCTATGGTTGGAAATTTCTAATAAATTATCAATTCTAAGAGGAAACTGTAGAAAACTCTTCATGGATATAGAGCCAACAAACAGAATGGCCATCTTTTTTAAGTTGAACTTATTTATTTATTAAATATCAAAATAAATAGCTATTGAGGACTGGAGATGTAGCTCAGTGGTTGAGCACTTGCCTAGCATGCACAAGGCTTGGGTTTGATTCCCTAGCACTGCAAAAATGAAATCTATGTGAGGCGCTATCCTTGTCATTTGGGCTACAGTGTTCAAAGGGGACACAGTTCCTGACCTCAGATGTTATGGTCTTGGGGTAAAGAGAATTATCAGACAAGTAAATCAATTTTATAGTACAATGTGAAAAGTGCTAGGATAGGAAGGTAAACTTAGGGTGTATGCACACAGAAGACAGGCAGCTAATCTGAGTGAGGCACTCAAAGTCATCTTTTTGGGGACAACACTTGGGATGAGTCTTGAATGAGAAATAAACATTAGTTGGAAATTTTCAAGCAAAAGGAACAGTGAGAGTAAATGCATTGATGTATACAATAGCAGTGTATATTAGAACAACTACGTGTAATCTTAAAATAGGGAGATGAGCCTAAAATTAAATATATACAGGTAATAATTGTCCATTGACTTCTTCCACACTATCAGAATATTTAGAGGAAGTGCCTCCTTTCATGTAATATTTGAAAGCACCATGTCTTGAAGGTGCCTGAAAGCAACTCCCACTAGAATCCTCTGTGAGAAAAGCACTATCAGGACTGCATGTGCCTGAATACTGAGTAACTTGCTGCTCCTGGCTGATTACAAGTAAGCTGAGCAAATAACAGATAATCAAGATCAATTTGTCTCTAAAAAGACCAGCACACTCCCAGAAAGTAAGTAAATTTGACTCATGGTTTAATAGGCTGTGTTTGTCCAATTGCCCATAGCAATAATGTTAGGAATGTTTATAACATTCACCTATAGATTTACACACCAGTTATCATTAGGGTCAATTCCTACTTTTATGAATAAACGGGTTTTTTTAATCTGTTGTACCTTAATCAACATCAGGCAGGAGATATTTAAAACCAACCAACCCTTGATTCCTTTATTTAAAGAACCCAAATTAATACAGAACATTAAAATTAGCTGAAATTTTCGGGAAACTCCCATTTTCTTCTCCCTAAACCTCTTTATCAGAACTGCCAATAAACTAAACCCCAAGATAACCTGAGGTCACCTTCTGCTTCTAGTTGAAATGCTTAATTAGAGTGCCCTAAATACAGAAGCAGAAGAAAGAAATTTGTGCCATCCAAAAGCTACCCTTAAGCCAGAAGTTAAATTATTTAGAGTCAGCAATATTCATCAGAAGATTAAAACCACAACCCTTTAGTAGGACAACCTCAAACCAGAGCTACAAAACTTGCACAGAAGTGTTAAGTTATACCTTGGATAAAATAAAACCAGAAAAACCTCTTAATTTCATTTGGTTGCTGCTGCAAAGTAAAGTAACTCAGTCAGCTTCAGCCTGACTTTCCTTACCTTTGCTCACATGGACAAACTGACCCAAAGTCATAAGAAGAAAATATGGCAAATTATTAATAGTATACCTGACAAAATATCTTTAATCACATTCTCTAGAATTTAACCTTCTGACAAAAATACTTTTTGAATTATTACTATACATGTAGGGTGAGAGGAAGCACTGAAAATTAATATAAGCTAAGTTCAAAGAAAATTCTCTCTGACAATTTCCATCTGGCACATGGCATGTGATGATGCCAATCCGCAATGTCTGGTATGATGTGACGCATCATGACTGGTATGATCCAGGCAGATCACTCAAAGGAGCAGTTTGGCGAGAATACCCCATGGGCAGTAATTTTTTTCCCGGGTAATGAATGAATTATAAACACATGCTGTATTTCATGTTCCTTGACATGACATAGCCAGCAGCTATGAGATGCAAAGCATTTTTTGTCAAGTTATTTTATTTTTGTCATTTGGCTAGTGAGCAATTAAGTATAAAGAAATATTCTGTTATAGTTCTATCTCTGTCAGTAAAATAAATAGAAGCTCAGTCTGGGTGTGGAGTTGGTGGGGATGGGGGAAGGACAGTTATTAGAAAAACAGTTTATATTGGAAACACTTCATAATTTCTTTTACCTATTCAGAGAGGTTTATATAGTGTCTCAGATGATTAGAGTTAAATTAGCCAAATTGTATGTCTCCACAAACCAAATTCATGAAGTAATTATTCAGTTCTTCAATTTGTTCAGTGTATTAGCCACCTATTGCTGTGTAACAAATTATCACGAAACGTTAATGGCTTAAAACAGCATTTATTATCTCACAATTTCTCTGGGTCGTGTATCCAGACACAGAACTGGACCCTCTAGCTCTCAGCGTTTTCAAGCCTTCAGTCATCTCAAGATCCAAGTCGGAAATATTTCTTTCCAAACTCATTTATATGGTTGCTGGCAGGATTCAGATCCTGTCATGCTGCTGAACTCAGGCCTGTTTCTCAGGCCAGAGGTCAGTTGGTTTCTTGCCACATGACCCTTTCCACAAAGTTCCTCACGTTGCAACAAGCAAGGCAGCAAGAGAGAATGCAAAGAATGCTAGCAACTCAAACGCAAACATGACTTCCCATCACTTTTGTTGTTTTCTGATCATCAGAAGCAATTCACTGAGCCCAGCCCACATCCATGGAGAGAGTTTACACAAAAGCATGAATACCAGGAGGCGGGGATCAAGGAGAGACACATCAGAAGCCACCCACCACCTACACGCACTCCTGTAAGTAACATATATTAAATCATGACCCCTTGCCAGAAAGAGTCACATAAAAAAGGAAATGATTCGTCTTACAGTAAAACCTACTAACAAAATCAGCAAAGAATCTAACGTTGAAGAACAAATATAGTTGGTAACACAGAGCAGATACTACTTTCCTAGGAACATCCTGTTCAGTTCTTCTGCCTCAGTCATTCATGTCATATTTCCTTCTCTCCTAGCAAGATGATGTCAAAATTAACTCATTTCTGAGAGAATCATTGACCTTTCAGCCCTTAATGATCATCAATTATACGCTGACTACTAAAATAGACAGTTCCAAAGTCAAAAGTTCAGATTGAAAATCACCTACCTCCATTCATAATAGAGCAGAACTTACTTCTACTTATTTAATATGATATACAATTAAATAATAGACAGATATAACACAAATACTGTGAGTCCAGCACTGTTCTATAGCACTTAACTACTTAGTACATGTATTTCATGCACACTTACTAATGTATGGGCATCTACATGTAAATTCAAGAATCCTTTGCTAATTGATAGCTATTAATATTACTGGTGTATTTGTAGTGCCCATTTGCAATTAGATGAAAATTACTCTATTTTTTTCAAAGCCTAAAATTTCTGCCATTCCTCTTTGAATGACACTGAGGCCCACTAAGTAATAAAAGCTGTCAAGAAAATTACAAAGAAAGTACAAGTGACTCTGCATATTTTTTACTTAATGAAACTGGTTTACATACATTTTGAATTTATTTATTTGAAATGAATAAAATAATATGCTTTGAGGGTTGAGTTATAATTTTTTCTGCTCAAGGAAATTACCTTTGCATTCACAAAATTTCTTTTCTTTTACCCTGAGTTTGTTTTGCCCGCCTATCAATATATAAGCACATTCTTATGGAATGAGTGATATTTTTTATTTGCTTTTTCTGATGGAAAATTTATATCAATAGTTGTGTTAGTCCATTTTGTTGCTCTGACCAAAATACCTGACATAAACAACTCAAATCAAAAAAGGTTTATTTTGGTTTGGTTTCAAAGATCTCTGTCCATTGGTCAACTGGCTTTGGCCCAAGGTGAGGCAGAACACCATGGCGGAAAGGTGTTGGGGAGGAACCCTAGTGAGCTCATCACCTCCAGTAATCAGAGAGAGGCCAAGGGGCTGCAGGAAAGATAAAGCCTTTCAGGGCATACACCACCTGTCAATCCACTCAAACTAAGATGGCCTGATTAGTTAACAGTCTCAAAATCTAATCATTTAACCTCTGAATATTTCTGCATTAATACAGGAGCTCTGGGGGGGCACCTTGTTTCCAAACTATAACGATACTTTGCATTTTTTTTGTAATGTGTAATTGTACATACAATATCTCATAGATCCTTATAAATTTATTATTAAATTTAAAAACACATTTTTGGATCAAAGTCCCAGGAATTAGATCAGAAACTCTGCACCTCCTAGAAGAAAATGTAGGCCCAATACTCCCACATGTTGGCTCAGGAACTGACTTCCTTAACAAGACTCCTACAACACAAGAAGTAAAATCAAAAATCAATAAATGAAATGGCATCAAATTAAAAAGCTGCTTCACATCAAAGGAAACAATCAAGAATGAGAATAGAGAGCCTACAGAGGAAATTTTTGCCACCTGATCCTCAGATAGGGCATTAACATCCAGGAAACAGAAGAACTCAAAACACATAACACCAAAATAATAATAATAATAATAATAATAAAATAATAATAATAATCCAATCAATAAATGGGCAAATGAACTAAACAGACACTTCTCAAAAGAAGAAGTATGAATAGTCAACAAGCATATGAAAAATGTTCAACATCTCTAGCAATTAGAGAAATGCAAATTAAACTACACTGAGATTCTATCTCATTCCAGTCAGAGTAGCAATTATCAAGAAAACAAGTAACAATAAATGTTGTCAAGGATATAAGGAAAAGGGTATACTCATACATGGTTGGTGTGACTGCAAATTGGGATGACCACTCTCAAAAGCAGTATGCAGATTCCTCAAAAAACTATTATTTGTATTCTTGATAAGAACCATCATTTGACTCAGCTATCCCACTCCTCAGTATAAATCCAAAGGATTTAAAATCAACATGCTATAGTGATGCAGTCATATCAATGTTTATGGCAGCACAATTCACAATAGCTAAGATGTGGAGGCAACCTGAATGCCTTCAACAGATGAATGTGTAAAGAAAACATAGTATATATACACAAGGGAGTATTACTCATCCATAAAGAAGAATGACCTTTTTTGCCAGTAAATGAATAGAAGTGGAGACTGTCATGTTAAGTGAAATAAGCCAATCCCAAAAAGTCAAAGGTCAAATGTTTTCTCTGATATGCAGAAGCTAATCCAAAGAAAGAAGTGGGATTAAAAAAAGAAGAAGAAGAAAATAAAGATCAGTGGAGTGGACAAAAAGGAATGAAGGGATGGGATAGGGAAAGACAGTGGAATGAATCTGACCTAACTTTCTTAGGTACATATATGAATACTTCACAGTGAATCTCACCAACATGTGCATCCACAAGATACTAATTAAAAAAAAAAAAAAACTATAAGTAAACAGCAGAAAGACCAGTACACTAGAGGGAAGGGAACAAGGGATAGGAGACAGGGAGGGCAATAGGATGACTGGAACTGAAATAGCAAACTATATTTCATGCTTTTACAATTATGTCAAAAGGAATTTGATTGTCATGTGTATCAAAAAAATTAGTAAAAAAACATATTTTTAAAAACACCAATGCATACTTATTCCTCAATTGAAGACTACAAAATAGTAATGCACTAAATAATTTACTTCAAAGTGTATTTTTTGGTAACATATTATGTATCCCTTACTTATTAGTCTTGACATTGGCAATGAAAAAGTTTTAAAATGACCACTTTAATCTGAAGCATTTTTTCCTGTGATGATATAAGGTTTTTCTTCTTCCAACTGGAGATATGAATTGCTTTAAGGATCACAAAAATATTCCATTTGTCCAAACACATCTAACTTTACTCTGATTTTCAATGACTATTTCTAAATTTTCCATATGTAGTTTCTTTTTTATTTTCTTCACTTGCATTTTCTAATTGATTTACTTTCTGTTTTGCTCTTCAAAAAATCTATCAAAAATTTTCATCAATTCATGCCTCAACTTTGATGGGTTTTTT
Source organism: Marmota marmota marmota (assembly GCF_001458135.2). Taxonomy (NCBI): domain Eukaryota; kingdom Metazoa; phylum Chordata; class Mammalia; order Rodentia; family Sciuridae; genus Marmota; species Marmota marmota. The sequence continues at coordinate 2,720,992 of NW_026000019.1, forward strand.
TAAATTTTTTATTGTTGGTTGTTCAAAACATTACATAGTTCTTGATATATCATATTTCACACTTTGATTCAAGTGGGTTATGAACTCCCATTTTTACCCCATATACAGATTGCAGAATCACATCAGTTACACATCCATTGATTTACATATTGCCATACTAGTGTCTGTTGTATTCTGCTGCCTTTCCTATCCTCTACTATCCCCCCTCCCCTCCCCTCCCCTCTTCTCTCTCTACCCCCTCTACTGTCATTCATTTCTCCCCCTTGTATTATTTTTCCCTTTCCCCTCACTTCCTCTTGTATGTACTTTTGTATAACCCTGAGGGTCTCCTTCCATTTCCATGCAATTTCCCTTCTCTCTCCCTTTCCCTCCCACCTCTCATCCCTGTTTAATGTTAATCTTCTTCTCCTGCTCTTCGTCCCTACTCTGTTCTTACTGACTCTCCTTATATCAAAGAAGACATTTGGCATTTGTTTTTTAGGGATTGGCTAGCTTCACTTAGCATAATCTGCTCTAATGCCATCCATTTCCCTGCAAATTCTATGATTTTGTCATTTTTTAATGCAGAGTAATACTCCATTGTGTATAAATGCCACATTTTTTTAATCCATTCGTCTATGGTTTTTTTAATTTAAATTTAAGTTCACATTTTTTAGGGTGTAAGCAGAAATTCTTCTAAGTTCCTTACTTTTTATGGATGTGAAGATCTCCCCACCAACTTTGTCCCTGCAACAATCCTGATGGGTTCAAATGAGGCCTCAATTTCTATATAAGTTCTATATAACTTCTCATATGATTAAGAATGTTAGGGGTCCCCATCACCCCAGGTTTCAGTCATCTGCTAGGAAGGATCACAGGACTCAGTATATAGATGAACTCAGAGTTAAGATTTATTGCAACAAAAGGATACAAAGCCCAATCAGAAAAGGAAAACTGTGCATAACAGTTTTCCAGAACAAAACCAGGTATAAACCTCCAAGAGTCCTCCCCAGTCCTCCTCACACAGGACTTGCTTCATTCCTCCAAGTGTTGAATTGTGACAGTGTGAAGTACTCTCCACCCGGGAAGCTCACTGGATATAGGTTTCCCTGGGGGCATGATGTAGGTACTTGCCAAGATTCCAGGTTCCCCAAAGGAAAACAGGTGTTCAGTATGAGCCACATCATTTGTATAGTCTGAGCACAATGAGCCCTCTTACCATGTAAGGTGGGGGAACCATCCTGAAATCCAAGTTCCCATGTGCCAATCAAGAGCCAACACAGCAAGCAGGCCTCTTTAAGTCTAAGGCCTACTATATTAACTCTTTTCTGAATATTAGTCTGTCAGCCTTACCTCTTGAGTGCTCACCCTTCCCAGTTTCTAGAAAGACTGGTGAGCAGAGCTACAGAGCACAGTATTCACAAGCAATGTCCTAGGATGCAGTATCCTGGTTTGAATACTAACTCTAGTATTTGTTTGTAATTTACCTAACCGTTATGAATTTCAGTTTCTTAATCTAAAAAGTGGAAGTTATAACAATACCATCTTCATACTGTTATTGTGAGAATTTTTATGAAGTGCTCAAAGAAGCAAACTTTACTTCTTTGCCATCTCCTACTCCAGCAGACACAAGAGATCTCACTACAGCCGTTCCTCGGTAGCTGATCTGTCACACACATCAAGCACTTCAGTGGACTGACCAACCTGCATCACCAGGCCCTAAGCCTTCTCAGTGCCAAAGCTGCATGGAGGACGATGGAACATTAGACAAACTCTAAATTTCATACAGAAATGCACAAGACCTAGAATAGTCAAAACAAACATCGGCTGATTTATATTACCAGATTTCAAACTTATCACAAGGTTACAAGCAATCAAAGCAGTGTAATCTAGATCAGTGAAACAGAAGAAAAGATCTAGACACAAACCCTCACATTTGCAATCAGTTAACTTTCAACAAAGCTGCCAAGGCAATTCATCTTGGAAAAGAATAGTCTTTTCAACAAAGGGTGCTGAGACAATTGGTATTCATACATGAAGAAAAAAACTTTCTGACTTCACACCATACCCAGAAACCAATCCACAATGGATCATAAACGTAAGCGCTAAAACTTAAAAACCTAGCTTTATACTAACAAAAACACAGGAGAAATATTTGTGGTTTGGGTTAGGCAACGATTTCTTAGAAATGACAACAAAAGAATGGTCCATAAAAAAAAGTTGATAAATTGAACTTCATTAAAATATAAAACTTTGCATTTTAAAAGATATGTTTAAGAAAATGCAAGATGAGGGACTGGGGATGTGGCTCAGCAGTAGAGCGCTCACCTAGCATGTGTGAGACCTGGGTTCAATCCTCTGCATCACATAAAAATAAATGAAATAAAGGTATTGTGTCCAACTACAACTAAAAAGTAAAATATTTAAAAAAAAAAGAAAAGAAAATGCAATGTGAACACAGACTAGAAGAAAATATTTGCAAATAATATCTTATAAAGGACTTATATACAAAATACATCGAGGACAAGTAAATTTTTAAGTGTGCAAAGGATTAGGATAAATATTTCACCAAATAAGGCATACAAATGACTAGAAACAACATAAAAAGATGCTCAATATCTTGAGTCACTAGGGAAATACGTTTAAATTTAAATGGCTCTGATAAAGAAAAAAAAAACAAGTGTTGATAAGGATGTGGAAAAGTTAAAATCCTCACTCTTGGCTGCTGGGAAAATAGAAGGCACACTTTGGAAAACAGTTGAACAATTTTTTTTAAAAGTTAAAACAATACTTAACTAATATGATCCAGCAATTCTATGCCTCGTATCTACCCAAGGAAAATGTAATGGCCACACCAAGATTTGCAAGTGAACAGCCATAGAAGCTTTATTCCTGAAAGCTCACAACTGGAAATCCAAGTGTCCATGAACCAGCAAATAAATAAACACGATGATATGGTTTATGGGCGCGGTGGAATACTTGCCGTAAGAAAGAGAAAACATTATGCTAATTGAAAGCAATCAGATACAAAAGGACTTAGAAATTATACCAATTATATAAAACTTCTAGAACAGTCAAATATCTAGAGATTAGTGCTTGTCTAAAGCATGAACGGAAGCAGAGATAACCACAAGTGTTCATAAGGAAACTCTAGGGTGATAAAAATTTTCTAAAACCGTATCGTGGTAATGGTGGTACAGCACATGCATTTAACTGAAAATAATTGAACCATACACTTTCCATGGGTAAATGATACAGTGTGTAATTATGCCTTAATATAATTGTTTTTAAGAAAGACTCTGTGATCCCAAAGTTAATGATTCTTAAACTAGGGCTTCCAAGCGCCCAGAGTTATAGGATTAAACAGAGTGCCATTCCAAAACATTCATTTTACTCACTGGCAATTTAATGCATTAGTGCTAAACAACACTGTTTTGTGAAAACAAACATATACACTATAGAATGTGGTAATAAGTGAAAACAACCCCAATGAGAACAACCAGGAAATTTATTCAGAGCTTGCTCTAACAAGGGCGTCAGCCCCATCATTTGCTTTTGGCAGAGATGCAAAAGCAGACGGTGGAGTGGGAAAGCTTTGCATGGGAAAAAAAAAAAAAAGAAGAAGGTTTCAGGTGGGCTCTGATGGGAGCTTGTTGCCATGGGGAAACTAGGCAGGATAACTAGATGTGGAGCACCCTATGTGATTGGTTTGGAGAACACTTTTATCTTTCTGTGGTTGGTCCTGACTTGGAAATTGGGACAAAAAGAGGCAGTTTGGCAGTCTTTGGCCACATTCATACCACTGAGGGCTGTTGGTTGCATAGCTGTAGTTTGGCTTCCTGAACTTGTTGTTCAAGAGATTGTGGTTTCGCCTCCAGAATCGGTTACTGAAGAAGCTGTAGTCTGGCTTCTGGGCTCCTGCTGTGGATCAGAGTTTTATTGTCATATATGCTCTGGCTATTGTGTGTTGCTCTACTCAGACTCTCAAAAATAAAATGCAAAATCTGACAAGTGTGTGACAAGCAAACATTATTGTGATGGCAGCCGAGTCCCACTTTGCTCCATCTTTCCTCTTTCCCTCCCAGAAGCACATTCCATGTAAACAGACTCTCCAGCAATTACTTGCCCCAGCTCTCCCGAAAACCTGAAATTGTCTGAAGTTCAAGATCTTACCACTTTTTAACATATTTTAGCATATTTCTGATGAAGTGATTGAATTATACTTAGAGAAGGCTCTTGTGCCTCATGGGCTGTTTTCTTCTCTTTGAGGCATGTCCTGCACTTATAAAACGTGTCTTAGTAGGTGCTTTTCTTCACACTTTGAAGCAAAATTCACACAGAGGGATTACAATCCCTGTTAGTGATGTTCACAGCTTGCAGTTTCCCAATCCTTTCTCAATCCTTTAAAATAAGCATTGATTTATACAGTTACAGGTAGAATTGTTACAACATCTGAATTTTGTGGATTGGTCGTGTGGATTTCTGCAGGTGCCATGGAAAGGAGCAACAAAGGACACTTTCAATGTGTGGCTCAAGTGGTAGCGCATTCACCTAGCATGTTTGAGGCACTGGGTTCGATTCTCAGCACCACATAAAAATAAAGATATTGTGTCCACCTAAAACTAAAAAATAAATATTAAAAAAAAAATCCCAGTTGTTAGGGGAAAGAGCATTTTCCCACTGAAACATTTTCACCTCTTAACTGTTTACTCCACCCCAACCTACCATCCAGCTCACACATACCAATATACTATCAAAAGCAGGGAAGGTGGATCAAGCTATCGAAGGTGGATCAAGCTATCAAAGGTAGCCTTCACTTGTCATTTTTCCATGCTTTGTCCCCAAGGACTATCCTCCCACGAAGCATTGGCCCAGCTTACCAGTTCAGTTAGTCTGACACAATTTTGGTTTAAGTCACTCATGATCCATGAGTTGTTCCTAAAGAGGTTATGTACACCACAGTCTTGGCCTAATAAGTTCTGGCCACAGTACAGATTCTTAACTGTGCTCTTTATAGAAGTTCTTTCCTGAAACTCACTTTTCTACAGATCTCTCACAAAACTCTCCTTTGAGAATTGCAGTGCTACAAAGCAAGCCATTTGGATTCGTTTTAATTAACTTAAAGATCAAGTTCTACCATATCTCAATTACTCACCAGACTCTAGTTCTTTGAACCACGCCCCTTTTTACTCCAGCAAAAGAAGGCCAGCTTCCTTGTGGACCTTAGTTACAGGGTTTGTGGGATTCTCACACCAATCCTGAGAGGCAAAATCACTGGTCCTCTTCCAAGGATGTTTTCTTCTTGCTACGTAAATATTCTTCAGTTGAGATTATAGCTAAAAATAATCAACAGCACAGGATACTATTTCATCTCAAAAATGTAAGGTGTCCTGGGGCTGAGACTGTGGCTCAATGGTACAGCGCTTGTCTAGCATATGTGAGGCACTGGGTTCGATCCTCAGCACCACAGAAAAATAAATAAAATAAAGGTATTGTGTCCATCTATAACTAAAATTTTTTTAAATGTAAGATGTCCTCAATAGAATGTCCAATTCAATCCAAAATTGTAATATTTTAAAATCAGTGCAATGGTTTCCTGCTCTCAGCTCCTTTCCACAGAAAATTCTCCACGGGTGTGTGGTGTTGTGATGTCATTAGTAACCAGGAGTGTTGAAATAATTTTAATAGTAATAGTTAGAATGTCAATCACACAGATGATTTACTTTCTTTCAAAAATTAGAACAGATTCAGGATTATCCCCCAAATAGTACTACTCTCTCACTCCCTTTCCTATTTGCTTTCTAAAATTAGCAGAAACAGTTGGAGAGAGGTAGAGAGAATTAGTCATAACCTATAATTTATTGTTCCTCTGCTACATCCCTTAGTGAGCTATCATTAATGATATGCCATTAATAACTTTAGCAATTATGGATTATTATAGTGCTTTAGGTTCTGATTGTGTAGGTACTTCCATTTTCATTTAAGTTTTATCCACAGATGAATCTTTCATAGGAAAAGAGAGATACACAAAAAAGCACCAGAAGTGCATCTGTATCATGGGTTTTCAAATATCTTCTTTGTAAAAGAAAGCTTTTTTCAAAAGGAGACTTTTGTAGAACTCTAATATGTAGAAGAAATGTGGAACTGCTGTAATTCAAATCTGGCACAGGACAAGGCTACCCACTTGTTCCCCTTTGGTGACACTTGAGGTGTCATCCACAGAACCCTAGGGCTTCACTAAATCATCACTTCAATACCAGGGATCTCCACTAACCTGATAACGTGAGCCACCTAATACCATTGGCATCAATTGACAGTCCAGAAGACCAAGTCAATGCAGACCAGAAGATGGTGCCTGTGAAATTAGCCTTAATGCTCCCCATATAGAAAAGTTAAAAATCTAGATATTTTTAATTAACAAAGATGTATTTACTAATAGCACCTAATTGCTCACTTTAATATTACCTACAGAGTGGAGACCAGGAATAAAATATCACCATTCTTCAAAACACATAATGCTTTAAAACATTAGATGCCATATTTCTTTATTCTTATGAAAGAATAATCCAATGAATATTTAAATGAATATTTTTTATCATTCACAACTAAACATTTTGTATACTTGTACACAATTTTATATACACATAAAATGTCTGTAGTACTTTTTGCTTTATTTCTTCATAAGTTTTTCAGAAAATCAAACCCAGATATGCTCATTTAAATATGATAAGACAGAAAAAGAATGTGTTGAAATAACCCATTTCCATTGTTTAAACAAGCATTCTACCTCTGAGCTATGCCTCCAGCCCCAGGAACTTGTTCTTAACCTACCTTACCTTTATTATCTTTTTATTCAAGCTCTAGATTCAATTGTTACCAAATTGATTCAGTGAGTTACTAAAATTCAATGAAGTCACCAAATTGATTCAATGAGTTATTAACATGCAAAGATGGTATAGTTAAGCAATTAATAAAATTAATCACACACCAAATGTACCAGAAAATAAAATTCATACCAGAAGAATGAGAAGTTTACTCCATGTATATATGAAGTATCAAAATGCATTCTACTGTCATGTAAAATGTGATGTATAACTAATTAGAAAAAAAAATTTAATGAAAAGAAAATTCATCAGTGAAGGATGTACTCTACAATAGAATCTTTCCGTATTTGAAAGTCAGTGATTTAGAAAAATAATATTGTATTTAGTATTCTTCATCATTTTTTCAAGATCCCTTTTCTTCCTTCTAAACAATGCAGTCAAAAACTTGAACAGAATATCAGCATGTTTCTTAGTGTATGTCTTTCTTCTAGAGAACATTTTTCCTATAAGCTACTTCGGACCACTCTCTGGGGGTGTTCAAGCAATCCTCATAGAAAATAAAGATAAAAGAGAAAAGAGAAAGAAAAATATTTCACTCTTAGTTTAACCTTCTTGGAACGTGGGAAGGGATAGTAATCATAAATTATGAATAAAATTTCAAATGCAGAAGTTAATTCTGTCAAAGTGTAGCCAAATCTTCCTAAAAATTCTCTCTCTTTCAAACTTGGGATTGGCTATCCTTTTTCCACATTAAGTTTTCAAATGGCCAAAAAAAAATTGTTCATAGTGTGAAAAAAAAAACCTTTGAGGAGTGCTTTATAGTTTAATTTATAGCTTATTCTTGTTGGGGTTTGCCTTCTTTGCCCCAAAAGCAAATTCCATTTTAGAGGGAAAAGACTACAAAGTAGATCCCAAATCTCCCTAGCTCAGTGATCGTTGAATAGTAAGTGTTCAGTGTATGCAGTTTTTTCAATTAATTAATCTTAAGAATTTCTCTTTTGTTGACTTCATGACAAACTATTGGATAGGAAAAAAAAACCCAAACCACCGAATCAAGCCTAAGCTTTTCTTCTTCTCTTTTTCAATAGGCAGTGATAAAAATGTTAACAGTCTAATGTTAAAGCAAGTAAATAGTCTACAATTTAGCCTAAAACTTCTGTACATACTCATAAAGAGCTTGGACCAGCAAGAACACATGTAGAGACGGAGACATGGTTGCAATAAGAGCTCTTTCCCACTTAGAGTTGAAGAGAGATTCCTTTGCCCATTCCATGCATCTCTTATTCTCTTCATGGGCTCTTGCTGGTCTATGTACACATTACTAAACTCCCATCAGTACAAAAATAAACTTTAGATTAAGATTTGTTTTGCTTTCACATTGGACTGTTAGCATTTTCAATATTGCTTTTCTAAATAACATATTTAAGTATGCCACAGTTCATCCAAAAGGGATGGATAAAATTTCTCATCCTCCCAAGTCCTCTGTACACCTGATATAATTAATCATACCTAATATTTACCCCGTCACTGTGGGGTTTAAAACCATGAAGAACACAGTGTCCCTGCCCTCTAGGAACTAATAATCTGGAGAGAATAAAAAGACATGAATATAAATCAATCTGAAGTGACAGATTCTGATAACTGATAAAGATCTACAGATAAAATATACTTTATGAGAACACTAGGAAGAAAAGAATCATTCTACCAGTAAATCAGCTAAAATGCATAGCCATTCTACTTCTGTAACCCTGAGGGCATTTGCCAGTAGTGATTCATCTCAATGTTCCACATCTACACCTGAATACAAATGTTTATATTTATAAGCATATTTTTGAATCAAGATGTTAAATTACTTAATTTTATTTCTTATAGTAAAATTAGAAAGTATATAATATGGTTTTCAGGATTTCAGTATTAGCCTTGAGATCACATCATATTTTAGTGTGATTTTTACCTTTCAGTTGTCCAAAAATGTCATTTATTCAGAAAACCTAATTCCCCTAGGGGTCTGGATAAGCTGAGTGTGACTCTGAATTCCTATTTTTTCACTCCACGTTTTAGTCATTTTAAAAATCATATCTTTAAATAGAATTCTTAATACAAGGGGCACTCAATTTTGCTAATTTTCAACACAATTTTAAATACCTCAATTCATTGTTTGTGCAAAATTCAGCATAATTCTGATAATACTGAGGAGAATGTTCTTTACATTTCATTTCTGAAAAAAAATGAAATGACTTAAATATCTAACAGTAAGACAATAGTTGAATAAGCTATGGCCTACAAATACAAAGTATTTTTTAAAATCTTTTAAAAAACAGACAAGGGCCAGGTGTGGTGGCACACCCCAGCTATTCAGAAACCTGAGACAAAAAGATCACAAGTTCAAGGCCAGCCTGGGCAACTTAGACCCTATCTCAAAAATAAATAAGTAAATAAGGCCTGGAGATATAGCTCAGTGACAAAACATCCCTGTGATCAATTCCCAGTATGACAAAAAAAAAAAAAAAAAAGAAAACCAAAAAACTGACAAAATATATGGAACAATGAATTTAAAGATATTGAGCATCAGACAGTGAACAACAGTGATCCTGATGGACGGGTAAAAAAAGAGGTACGCCCTATAGCTTTACTTTATGAAGAGCATTTCCAGGCCAAGGTACATGGAGCAGGAACCCAGATCAAGACCACTATTTCCCCTGATTCGAGACAAAGGGAGTATGAGAGGCCAAGGGAGCCAGTGAGGTAGAGTAGCTAACGGAGACAGACACAGAGTGCTCGTGACTACTCACTTGGTATCCTCTAGAAAATCCAAGAGATTGAGCACTAACAGATTAGCTTGCAAGTTACAGGATTAATATATAAGATCCACACACAAGAATCAACTCTAAAGACTCATAACAAAATATTAGCAACTGAAATTTATAATTGGAAAAGATAGCATCATACACTATAACCAAATGCCATTTATTTCGGGTATGTGAGGCTTGTTCAGCATTCAAAAACTCAATGAATATGCCAAATAAAAGAGAAAGACCACATGACCATATCAATTAATGCAGAGAAATTATTTTACGATATTTATGATAAAAACTCTCAGCAAAGTAGGAGAAGAAGAAACTTTCTTCACGTGATAATGAACATCTACAAAACCCCACATGTAACATCCCACACAATGGTGAGAAGCCAGAAGCTTTGCACAAAGACCCAGACCTGGTAAGGTTGTGTGCTTTCACCATGCTTTCTCAACACTGTACCGAAAAACATGGTTGATGCAGCAAGGCAGGAAAAGGAAATAAAAGGCACATAGACTAAGAAGGAAGACTTAAAACTGTCTCTGTTCACAGGTAACATAAGTATCTATGCAAAAAATCTGAAATAATCAACAGAAATTCCTGAAAATAATAACTGACAAGCACATGGTTGCAGAACACAAGTTTAATAGACAGGAGTCAGTTCCTTTCCTATATACCAGCAATGAACATGCAGAACTTGAAATTAAAAACAATATCATTTTACATTAGTACTCAAAAAGTGAATTACTTAGATACAAATCTGACAAAGTATGTTTAAAATCTAAATGTGGAAAACTATAAAATTCTAGTTAAAGAAATCTAAGAGGAGCTAAATAAATGGAGTGATATTTCATGTTTGTGGATAGGAGGACTCATTATTGTCAAGATGTCAGATTTTCCCAACTTTATCTACATAGTCAACACAAACCCAATCTAAATACCACCAAATTATTTTGAGTATGTCAACAAACTGACTCTAAAGTTGACATGGAGAGCCAAAAGACCCTGAGAGAGCATAATAATGAAGGAGAATGGAGGACTAACGCTACCTGACTTTAAGCGAAGTAAGCCAATCCCAAAAAACCTAAGGCCAAATATTTTCTCTGATAAGTGGATGCTGATCCATAACAGGGAGCGGGGAGGCATGGGGAAAATGGAGGAACTTTGATTGGGCAAAGGGGAGGGAGGGGAGGGAGGGTGCTTGGGGGCAGGAAAGATGGTGGAATGAGATGGACATCATTACCCTAGGTACACATATGACTGCACATATGGTATGAAGCTACATTGTGTACAACCATAGAAATATAAAGTTGTGCTGCAATTGTGTACAATGAATCAAAATGCATTCTTCTGTTATATATACCTAATTAAAATAAATTAATTATTTTACAAAAAAAAAGACTTACTCTAAAACTACAGACAAACAAGACAGTTGGTATGGGTGGAAAACATAAATATATTAATGGAACATAAAACCTTTTCAATATATGGTGGTGGGACCAGGTAACAATGAACCCCAAACAAATTTAGACACAGACCTTACACCTTTTACAAAAAATGGATTCCAAGTGGGTTGAGGTATAAATATAAAATGCAAAACTAAAAACTACAAAAATTCTAAAAGATAACATAGGAGAAAATCTAAAGGACTTCGGATTTGGTGATAACATTTTTTAGATACAAAATCAAAGATATAATCCTTGAATGAATTAATAAACCTGACTCTATGAAAATTTAGAAAATATGTTCAACAAAAGTGCTTTTAAGAGAATGAGAAGGTAAGCCACAAACTTGGAGAAAATATATGTAAATCACATATCTGTCTGTGAAATATCTAAAATCTACCTACAACTCTAAAAACTCAATAATAAGAAATCTAGTTTTAAAATGTATAACAGTTTTAAATGTACAAAAGTTCTGAACAGATACCTCACCAAAGAAAATATGCAGAAGGTTAATAAGCATGTGACAAGATAATAACATCGTAAGTCATTAGGGAATTACAAATTAAAATAAAATATCACTGTATATCTATTGAAATGGTGAAAACCTAAAACACTGACAACACGGAATATCAGCAAGGATGTGGGGATATAAAATGTTTCAACAACTTTGGAAGTTAGTTTAGCTATTTCTTATAAAACCAAGTGTACCCTTACCATATAATCCAGCAATTGTGGTCCCTGGTATTTACCAAAACAAGCTGAAAGCTTTTGTCTATAAAAAAATAAGAAGACTTGCTCATGACTATTTATATCCACATTACACATAATTGCCAAAGCTTGGGAGGAACAAAGATGTCTTTCAGTAGGTAAGTGTACACGTTGTGACATATCCATACAATGGCGTACTATTCGGTGATAAAATGAAATCAACTCAACCCTTGAAAAGACGTGGAGAGACCTTAAATACATATTACTAAGTGGAAGAAGTCAATCAGAAAAGGCTGCATGCTGTATGAGTCCACCTATCTGACATTCTGGAAAAACATAAAATTATGACAGTAGCAAGAGGCTTAATGGTTGCTGAGGGAGGAGAAAAAGGGATGAGTAGGAGAAGCATAGAGGATTTTACAGCAATGAAATAATTCTTCATGGTACTGTAATGATGGGCACATATCCCTATCTATTTCTTAAAAGCCATAGAATATCCATGAAGAGTGAACTCTAGTGTAAACTGTTGACTGTGGGTGATCTACATGTAACAATGTGGGCCCATCAGTTGTAAAGAATATACACTGTGGTGTGGGATATTGACAGTGGGAGAAGCTATGCATAAGTGGGAGCACAGAGTGTATGGGAACTCCATCCTGCTCATTTTTGCTATGAACCTAAAACCAATCTAAAAAAGTCTTTAAAAAAAAAACTTAATAAACACAAAATACAGAAGGATAAACCAATCTGCCAAATCTTGAGAAAGACTTATACACTCAAAACTATAAAACCTGGGCTGGGGCTGTAGTTCAGTGGTAGAGCACTTGCCTATCATGTGTGAAGCCCTGGGTTCTATCCTCAGCACCACATAAAAATAAATAAATAGAATAAAGGTATTGTGAAAAAAAATTCTTAAAAAAAAAAAAACTGTAAAGCCCTGCAGAGAGTAATTGAAGACCTAAGTGAATGGAAAGAGAGAACACTTTGTAAGGCAGAACTCTCACTATTATTAAAATCTCCCTTCTCCCCACCCCTCAACCCTATCCTCATCCCCCACACCATACATACACACCATCGGTTGATCTGTAGCTCATACAATAACAAGCAAAATCCCAACAAACTTTAGTCAGAAGCTGACAAACTGTTTCCAGAATTCATATGAAATACTTGGGAATCAATCTAACAAAAGAGGTGAAAGACCTACACAATGAAAACTATAGAAAACTAAAGAAAGACACTGAAGGAGACCTTAGAAGATGGAAAGATCTTTCATGTTCTTAGATAGGAAGAATTAATATTGTCAAAATGTCCATACTACCAAAAGTATTATACAGATTTAATGCAATTCCAATTAAAATCTAAACAACATTCCTCATAGAAATAGAAAAAGCAATCATGAAATTCATTTGGAAAAATAAGAGACCCAGAATAGCCAAAGCAATCTTTAGCAACAAGAGTGAAGCAGAAGGCATCACAATACCAAACCTTATACTACAGAGCTATAATAACAAAAACAGCATAGTATTGGCACCAAAATAAACATGTAGACAAATGGTACAGAATAGAGGAAACAGAGACAAAAGCACATAAATACAGTTATCTCATACTAGACAAAGGTCCAAAAACACACGTAGGTGAAAAGACAGCCTCTTTAACAAATGGTGCTGGGAAAACTGGAAATCCATATGCAGAAAAATGAAATTAACAAAGCTCAACTCAAAGTGGATCAAGGACCTAGGAATTAGACCAGAGACCCTGCACCTAATAGAAGAAAAGGTAGACCCAAATCTCCATCCTGTCGGATTAGATTCTAACTTCCTTAACCAGATTCCTAAAGCACAAGGAATAAAATTAAGAATTAATAAATGGGATGGATTCAAACTAAAAAGCTTCTTCTCAGCAAATGAAACAATCAGTAATGTGTAGAGAGTGCCCACAGAGTAGGATAACATCTTTTCTACATGCACATCAGATAGAGCACTAATCTCCAGGATATGAAAAGAATTTAACACCAAAATAAATAAATAATCCAATCAACAAATGGGCTAAGGAACTGAACAGACAATTCTCAGAAGAAGATATACAATCTATCAATAGATATATGAAAAATGTTCAACTTCTCTAGTAATTAGAGAATGCAAATCAATACTACTCTAAGGTTTCATCTCACTCCAGTCAGAACAGCAATTATCAAGAATAAAAGCAATAATAAGTGTTGGCGAGGATGTGAGGGAAAAAGGTACACTCTTACATTGCTGGTGGCACTAAAAATTGTTGCAACCACTATGGAAAACAGTATGGAGATTTGGAATGGAACCTCCATTTGACCCAGCTATCCCACTCCTCGGCCTCTCCCCAAAGGACTTAAAATCAGAATACTATAGTGACACAGCCACATCATAGCAGCTCAATTCACAATAGCTAAACTGTAGAAGCAACCTGGATGCCCTTCAACAGATGAATGGATAAAGAAACTGTGGTACATATACACAAAGGAATTTTACTCAGAATTAAAAGATAATAAAATTATGGTATTTGCAGGTAAATGTATGGAGATGGAGAATATCATGCTAAGCGAAGAAAGCCAATCCCCAAAAACCAAAGGACAAATGTTCTTTGGATGATGATTCATAATGTTGTGGGAGGTGCATAGGGAAAATGGAGGAACTTTGGGCAAAGGTGAGAGAGAGGGAAAGGGAGGGGGCATGAGGCAGAAACGATGGTGGAATGAGAAAAACATCATTACCCTAGGTACATGTATGACTGCACATGTAGTGCGACTTTATATCATGTACAACCAGAGTAATGATAAGTTGTGCTATATTTGTGTACAATGAATCGAAATGCATTCTGCTATCATGTATAACTAATAAGAACAAATAAAAATGTGAGGCACCTAGAATAGCAAAAAAAATTTTTTTAATTAAAAAATAAGAAAAAAAGTGGAAGGATTAATATTATGTGCTTTCAAAACCTATTACAAAGCTATAGTAATCATAATAGTAATGATGGACAGAATGAGAGACAAATCAATGGAATAGTTATAGAATCCAGAAATAGATCCACACGTATAGGAAAAACTGAATTTTGATAAACATGTAAAGACAATTAACAGTGCTGAACAATTGACCACATTGAAAAAAAAAACTAAAAAAGAATACTTTGCTCCATGTCTTATGCCATATGCAATATTATCTCAAAATGAAACTTAAGCCTAAATGTATAGACTACATGTATAGAACTTCTAGAAGAAAACAGGAGACTGTCTCTGGGATTTTGGCTTAGGCAAAGCTTTCTTATATACACTTAAAGCACAATCTGTGAAAGAAAAGATTTATATATCCTATTTCATCAAAATTACAAACCTCTGCTCTTTGAAAACCATTGTGAAAACAATAGAAAGTCACAAAAAGGAAAAACTATTTGCAAATCCCATATCTGGATAAAAGACTTGTATCCAGAACATATAAAGAGCACTTGAACACAGTAGTAAGAAACAAACTAATTTTATTCAATAGGCAAAATATTTGAATACTTAGCCAGAGAAGACGTATGGATGAAAATTAACTCATGAAAAGATCCTGCACATCATTAGTCACTAGGAAAATGCAAGATGTGGAATCACAATTAGACACCATTACATACCTATGAGAATGGTTAAATATTTTTAAAGACTAACCCTAACATGTGTTGGCAAGGATGAGGAAGAACCAAAATTCTCATACGCAGCTAGCAAGATGGAAAATGGTGCAATCACTTTGGAAAACAAGGGGGTCGTTTCTTTAAAAATTGAGTCTGCATATATCTGATCCTGTGAATCTATTTCTAGATATCTGCCTCCCCCCACACACCGTGACCACAAAAAAAAAAAAAAAAAGAGAGAGAGAGAGAGAGAGAGAGAAAGAGAAAGCATATGTCCTTAAAAAAGTTTGTACAGGAATATTCATGGTAGCTTTCATTTTGTTAGCTAAAAAACTGAAAATAACCCAAATATCCATCAACAGGTACATAGATAAACAAACTGATATATCCATACAATGAAAAGGAGTGCAATATTGATTTGAACAATGACATGGATAAATATCAAAATTATAATCTTATTGAAAGAAGCCAGATAAAAACTGAATGCATATGATATGGTTTTATTTATACAAATTCTAGAAAATGCAAACTAATCTCAAGTCACAGTAAGCACATCTTTGGTTATTTGGGAAGAGGAAGAAAGGAAGGACAAAAGAGACAAATAAATATTTGGGGTGGTGCACATGTTCATTGCCATGACTGTGGAGAGGATTTCACAGGTGCCTACATATGTCAAAATGTAGTTAGACGTGAGTCGGTTTTTGTATGTCAGTTATACCACAACCAAGCTATTAAAAAATAATAAATATTAAAAGCCAAAAATAAAACAAACAAACAAAAAAGCTTCCTGATCAGACTGCCTCTTTGGACTACACACTTGGATTGACAGCAGTTCCAACCAACGCTCTCAAATATCCAACCTGCAGAGCCATGTGAGGTGTGTGGCCTTTAATCCTCTCCAGTGACCACTGGCCGGCTATGTTCCCTTGTAAGACTTCCCTGACACTCTTATTTTAGCTGCCTCTAGGTTTGATACACACCACTGTGACAGCATCCATCATTCTGAACTGCAATTATTTTGAGAATAATACAGTGACTTGCTCATTTTTCTCTGTACCTGGAATGATGTTTGGCTAAGAAATGAATCTTTAAATCAGAGAACGCACCATTATAATCTACAAGGAATTTTTCCTTCAAAAGCGATGAGATTCTTGTTTGGGGAGTTTACAATCCTTGGGAGATGTCTTTTATTTCCCCCATGGCTCCATGCAATACAAACTCCACCGAAAGTAAGTTCAAAGTCTGAATAATAAACTAAGTCTTCCGAATCCAAGGGGTTATATTTAAAACTTGGACTCCACAAGATCTTTCTCTCAGCTCAAAATAAAAAACTTTAACTTTTGACTCTGTTGATACCATAGTATTCAAAACACAACATGGTTTGAAAAGGCCATATTGACACTAGGTTTCTAAACAGCCATTCTGGCTCCTTGTGTAAATGGGCCTTAAGTGGGTACCGTTTTACCTCGATGAAAACAAAGAGCAGGCAATTTTGTCAGTCAGAAAATTACCGAGAGATATGGTTAAGCTGTGTGAGACAAAGTACGCAGACCTGTCAGGTTGCTCAGCAGTAGGTAAGTAATGAAAATAATAAGAACGGAGGGGAATGTCCAAAGAGAGCTGGGGAAGGACTCCTAGCTTACAAATGGGGAGAAGTGATTTGCCTTATAATCACAAAGTACACTTGCTGTGTTAGTGCTTTTATCAGTTCAATTCAGTTCCATAAATGCTTCTTCAAAAATCAGACTTTTCCTTCATAAACAGCAAAGAACATTTTCATAATACCAGCCATAAAGGTAATCATCTTGGACAAGGAGAGAACATTTCCTGAAAAGATTGTAATATACTACTTTTTGTATGATATACTCTATAATGACTAAGGTGTTTTTACAGCCATTGTTTCACCCATCTTCACCCTAAAGTCATAAGGAAGACGAGGCAGGCCTGAGCACTTACATTTTACAGGGACTTGGAGAGGCTGAGGATCCTGCTAAAAGGTCACACTGTAAGTTAATGATTGAGCTTGAACTTGAAACAATGTACTCTTTCTACTGTCTTTCTCTTTATTCTTGCTGACCTTCAAAAAATGTAAGCATTCCCTCTTTTCCCATTGGTTGGGACAGGGAGGGGGGGGGGGAATCACTTACCTAATACCCTTCAGCCTCCTTCCTTTCCCGTCAGATTCTTAAAGAAATTTATGCCTCCACTCTTACACCACTCAATAATTGCAAAATTCAACGACCTTTCTCAAATCTCATTGTCCCATCTTCCTTTAGCATTTGGCCCTGTTAACCATGCATTTACTTTTTAAAAAAAAAAAAAATCAAAACCTGCTAGATCAGCCGCAAATGAAGGCTTAGGAAACCTGGATCATTCAAGGACTTTCCAGTCTTTGAATAACAATAATAAATTACTTTTAAAGCAACTTTATGGTAGTCTTGTCTTCTCAGCAAGTACTGAATGATTTCATATATTTGGTTTCATTTTATTTTCATGATAATCTGGTTAAGCAGACACTTCCATCTCTATTTTTCACTTGAGAAAACTTAGGTTCAGAGAATGAAAAAATTATATCCCATGTAACCAACTTGATAAGTGGCTCTGGTTTTCATCACCATGCTCCTTCCTCCATATCACAATCATATCTCCCATCCAGGAACCCGTTAGGGAATGAGATGCTTCATATAAGTTAATTTTTCTAGATAACTAAAGTTTGCCACCAAAACAAAATTTTTAAATACAAGGTTTTAAAAACTCCTTTTTCATAAGCACCATTCCAAAAATGTGTTCTTATTGAAAACATAATATCTTCTTAATGGCATAGTCAGACTATGAATATCTATTGATAGAGTCTGAGCAATAATAGAATTGTGTCCTTATTCTTGTGCTTTTTATCTTCTCATTCGGCATTAGATTCCTGTTAAGTCCTGCTTGACATTTTAGCTTTTTATAATTATTTCATACTGCCATGGTGGAGGTACACATCTATAATCCCAGCAACTCAGGAGGCTGAGGCAGGAGGATTACAAGTTCCAGGCCAGCCTGGGCCACTTAGCAAGATCTGTCTCAAAATAAAAAAAAAAAGAAAAAAATTAAAAGGGCTAGTGATGTAGCTCAGTAATAGAGCCCTCCTGGATTCAATCCCCAGTACTATAAAAATTATTATTATTTCATGTTACCTCTATTCTACATCGCTATTCAAAATAGCAAAGATATACCTGAAAAATATAAGTCACATCATTTGTGTTGAGAATATCAAGAGTATTATTTGTCTTTGGTTAGAGGCTGCTTTGAAATTTTTTTTTTGTTGTTTTTGCCATTTGGTGCTCTTTAGGGCAGTAATGGACATTCCACTAAAAGTAGATTGCATTGGAAAATGCTGCATGCTGTTCCTTAGCCTTGGATAGTCACACCCCAGTATTCCAGGCTTATTCTATAATTAAACAGATGGAGATATAAACGCACATATTAGGGTTTCTGCCTTCCTGTATCCTGGTGATTAGTCAACATGTATCATACGGTCAATAAATGTTAGCCATAAATTTATATTAAATCATCATTGAATAACAGATATTTAGACAAATCATTTTTTAAAAAACATTTCCTGGCCATATAATTTTACCAGCTCACAGCATGTTCCCTTCCCCCCTTTCCACATTCACCATTATCATAATGATACTGTGATTATGACTACCGCAGGCCTCTGTGACCTGCATAACCACAGGGATAATGGTATGGGTAATAACACACAGTGAGCCAGAATATCAGCTTTCCCACAAAACAACTTTTTAAATCTTCACTGAATGAAGTTTGTGATTTAAAAAATCTAAAAACCACAGTAAACAGGTGGCAGGAGGGAGAAAAAGAGATAAGATAGAAAAAGAATGTGTTCTCCATCCAAGAAAGATTTTGGTACAAAGGTCAACCCTGTGTTTAGGAGATGGGGGTCTTGAGCCATATCAGGGGAGTGAGACCGAAGACTGAGTTCAGTAGTGGGGCCAATGATTCAATCAATCATGCCTGTGGAATGAAACCCCAGTGAAAACTCTGGTGAGCTTGTCTGGGTGGCAATTCTTCTGAGTACTGTCACTCATCATTATGCCAGGCAGAGGTAATCATGTCCAGGAAGGCTTGCATCTGGGACCTTACCTCTCTCCTTGTGGTTGGCTCTGAGTTAGGTCCTTTTGTTATAAGAAAATTGGCCATAAACACAGCACTTCTGAGTAGATTAGTAGGTTATCAAGCCTTAGGAGGTGGTGGAATTCTAATTTGTAGTCAGCTGCTAAGAAGTAAGGGCAGTCTGGGGACCCCAAATTTGAGGCTGGTATTTGAAGTGAGAGAAGGCTGGTGGAGGTCTATGCCCTTACCAGAAATATTTGATTAAGAGGTTAGTGTCAGAAGTCATTGTAGCCACACAAAAACCTAATCTATTTATTGTTCCTCCTTTACAGATGAGAAAACTGAGGCTATGAGAGTTACCCAGATGCCAGGCATGTCTGGCTCCAGAATCCACAGTTTCCTCTTCACTATGATGCCGAACCATGTAGGGAGGGAGAAAAAAAACAAAATCCCTGTGCAGATTTTTTCCAATCTTTTATGTTTTCCTCACCCACTTCTACTTGGAGAGCAATATTTTTGGCAATTAAACTTTATTGTATCTCTATACATCTTTCAACTTAACTTTTCATGAAAGCAATGTTCTCTTCTTTTTGCTTTAATATTTCATTAGTTTATGTAACATTTAAATAAAGTAAATCATCTCAGATGCTATCGGCATACATGGATTTTGGGGAAAACACAAGGCTGTCTGCGATCAGACAGTTCGAATGGGGAAAGCAAATGTGTCACAGCTGGCTAGAGAGTAGCCTTCTAACCATGAGCGTGTAGCCTGTGCAGGCATAAGATTTATGTGCAGTAAGATTTATGGAGGGAATGAAAACATCAGTGAAACAGAAGGAGTTAGGTTAAGAGAGGTCCTAATGTGTAAAAGGAAAAGTCTGCAGCGACCACAACCTTCTATTGATCCCTTCCACCGGGCCAATTCTAGAAACTCTGTTCTCACTTATAATGGCATTTGTTCCTTTGGTCCTTCTCTATTATTCCACTCTATTAGCCCCCTCCCACACTCACATTTACCCAACATTGATTGAGAACCTACAATTTATTTCTGCACTGTTCTATCATCAAGCACCATGATTTGATGAACACGATCCCAGGTGCTTTCACATCTATCACCTTCCTTAGCCGAATCTGACAGGTGAGGCACTGCAGAGAGGCTAAGGAGCTTACTGAGTCTGTGGGATCTCATTGTCCCTCTAATCACTTACCTGCTTACCCACTCTGGGTGTTCATCACTTTAGTGATGTTGTCACTAGCCCTTGGTACTCTACAGTACTCTAACTTTTATCTTAGTGACTTTATTCAACCCTGAGAACTGTCCTAATTTCTAAAGGGAGGCTATGTATGAAATTACTAGTAATCTGGACACACCTACTGCTATATTTTATCTACTTCATAATTCTGGGAAGAGGTTTGATAAGCCCAAGATACCTGAATCATCCTCAAATTTCTCAAACTAAACTGGATCCTTCTGTGGAATTATCATTGAGTTTTATAATTCTCTCTTAGCATTTACAAGCATTTTTGCACATATTTTACCTCCCTTTTAGACAACAGACTCCTTAAAACTACTCTCTTACCCATCCATTGAACAATTAACTCATACATTTCCTTGTCTACTGATATCAGTCTTTTACATAAGTAACAATAACTAAATAAATATACGACTCTACAATTTATTCTTTCAAATTCATAAGCATTGCTATGTCTATACCTTTCCCTATTCATATACACCTATCCGTTGAGTGAGTCTGGTGGTTGGTGTTAGTGTCTCATTCCTCCACTGTCCCTCTCTAGAGTACTAGCTATGCCTGCCCCAGGGACAGTGGGCTTGTCCATGTGACTTGCAGTGCCCTTTATGAATGAGGACTGTACATGTTTTTGACATCAGGATTGGCAATGTGGCTTGCTCTGCAAAATGAAATGTGTGCAGATGCAACACACTTCCAAGAAGAGACTTTAAAGTCCAGCCCACAGACCCCCGCAGCTTTTCTTTTCCTCTGAGATGTCTCGGACAGGGTTGGCTCTGTCACTCTGTATCTTGAAGTAAGTTGACATGGATATGACCCCAAGTAGACCCATAAAATATATGTGTCCAAGTAACAAATAAACCCTTGCTTTTTCAAATCAAAGAGATTTAGGAGTTTCTTGTTACTGAAGCGTTACCAAGTCTACTCTCATAGATGCCAGAGACATTAGTATTATGCTTATGTTTAAAATAAATTAATAAGTGGCCAATCTGGCTTTATAGAGAAAATTGGGCCCTAGGTAGTACACCAAGGGTACTTATTAACTGCACTTCCAGATTTTCTTCTCACAGAATACATGACCTTGATTAAATTCACTGCAGGAATGGATGGGAGTGCTTCACTTGCTACTTACCTACTTTATCAATATGCTCTAAGAATTGCTAAGCCAATATTTTATGAAAATTGTACCAAAATCGTACCTATAAAACAGACAGTAAATCCTTCAAAGAAGGAGTCAAGTACCCATTAGAATTTAAAAGTCATATTTGCATTATATTATCAATAAAAGTATAAAAGCAGGGTTAAATTTCTGTGCAATCATCTGAAGATAAAGTCAACTTAGTTGCACCTCTGCCTTCCAGAATCAATACACAGTCACCATAGTGCTAGTGATTTTGTTAAGCCCACTACCTTCTAGATAGCCCTTTCCAAGTTTCCCCTTTTGCTTGATTTATTCCTCAGATAGTCAAATGAAACTGTTCTGTAATAAAACTAGCACTTAAGTTCTTTGACAGAACAGAAAGCTAAAATAAGACTATACCCAGGATTCCTTTTTAAATTTCAGAAGCATACTTCTTAATCCCCAGGATGATAAAGGCTAGCAATGATCTCCAGAAAACATCTCTGCATGTAATCTCATGTCATCTTCTTTCTCTGGATCCAGAAGAGTGGAATATACCCTGTTTGCAAGATCTCCACCCACATCCCCGATTCCTGGCAGTGACCTCCGTGTTTAAAGACTGGTGGGATTTTTCCCTTGCAGGCAGCCTAACAGAGCTACTAGAGAGACTATACAGCGAGGTCAGACTGACCTGTACCACATCCTATTTTGAATTTCCGTTACATACTTCATGTTTTTGTTGACCTCTACTGGGCTATATAAAGGACACCTTGTTAAGTTCACAAGCTACATTAATTCTAAGTTTAAAATTTGGTGCATGTTATCTTATAATTTAATCATATTCAAATATGGAATGGCATTTTTGGAAGCCCTAAGGGGAAAGAAGGAAGGCTTTTTTAAAGGGTTCTGAGACTCCTTATACGTAAGTACTTTTCATAGAGTAGCTTTTTATAGACGATAGGGAATAGGAAGAGATGGAGTAATTGTTTTCCATAAAACGAGATCTTAATCCTCGTGGGGAGAAATTCTTGACTAAGTGCAACTGGTACGTTTCCAAGTTCCATATACTGAAAATATATCCATTAACTATTTTGCTGAACCCCAACTTTGACTGGTTCTACCATGCATTAAAGCTGACTCACAGTGAGACCTAAGGTTCTTGATTTAGAAGCCACTGGACATGTTAAAAATGGAAGTAAAAACTCATGTTTGTTCTTCATGGCTAAAGTAATATTAATTGACAACACCTATATATCTAGACATACCTGTGTCTCAATAGTCATTGTGAAGCTCTCCAGCAAAATTTTAGAGTAGCATGCTTGGCAGAAATGCAGGGGAGCAGGGACCGTTTTAATGGAATATATAATCTAGATTCTCCAGAAGAACACTTATTTGAAAAAAAAATAGTTTTCATTACTATGGAAGCCAGCTTCCATGATTCTCCTAACAACATCTGTCTCCTATGCCTCCTACTCATGCCTTTGAGTGCCCCCACACACACACACCATTGCAAAGACAGATGTAGCCAATAGGATGTTGCATAAATGATGGAGTGTGATTTTCTGTGCAAGTCACACAGGACATGAAGGCTTGCATTCTGTTTTCTTAGATCACTTAGTCTGGAGGAAGCCAGCTGTCAAGTTAAGAGGATGTTCCAACAACCCGATAGAGATCTATATCATGGGGAACTAAAGCTTCCTGCAAGAGGCCTCAGATTTCAAGCCCCAGGCTTGGAGTTAATTCGTTATGCAGCAATTCAAAACTAATATAATTACCAATAGAAAGAGGATTGGCCAGGATAGAAATGCAATATTTGGACACTGAGTAAATACTCCAGACTGAAATTATGGATGGTAGACAGCCCTGTGTCTTCCCTTTCCTGATTATTGGTGTCACTTAATTTTTTTAGCATGCTAACAAAGTTTGTGAATTTCTGCCCTACATCTATAAAGTAGAAAATTGAGTTGTAAGAGCAATGGTAAGGTGTTGATAGTGTTAAATGTTTTTTTTTTAGAAAAAGAAAACAGACACAGGATCAAGCTCGAATTGTTCTTAATCCAATGGATGTGTGAAAATCTTCCAAAACATAATGTATTTGCAAAGAACATAAATCAAAAATGAATATTCTGTTTGTACTTCAAAAGACATTTGATCCTTTATCTTAATTTTACCAGGTGAAGCCAAAGCTGGACTCTGCTTTCATCTTATTCCATATAGCCAAATGAATAAATGGCTAGGTACATGTTCCATGGACAAAAATTTGTTAGAGAAAAAAAATTGTATTTATTTTGATGACTGGAAATGTAATTGGAAATTTTTAGCCTTAAGAAAATTCTACAGAGTCTTTCCAAAAATCTCTAGTCCTAAAGTTCAACTAAATATTTATTAGTTCTCTTGCTCCTAATTTGTTATTTCTACTCTCAGACCCCATCATTGTTTATGGACCAAAATTTTCAGACCCTAGTTTTTCTTTTCCAAGTAATACACCACAAAGAATGTGGAAAAATACAAGCAACAGTTAAAGTTGTTGGTCCTGGTGAGAGCTAATAATGTTTCCCTTATGTTGGCATTCCCAGGGTTCTACATTCTGAGACCTCGATTCTCCTTTTAATTAAGAGGTGACCTCCTGTGCTCTCCACTCAATGAATGGGGTCAACATCATTTCCACATTCCAAACCCCAAAATAAGAATCATTCTTGACTTATTTTTTCTTCACTCTCCACATACAATCTATTGCTAGCAGATTCTATCTTCTCAAGTACCCCTTCTTTTAATCTCACTTTCCTAGTTTATAGTACCTGCTTTCTAACCACACTTCCTGCTTCACCTGCCAATCACACTGAATTCAGAACTATCATGTTAAAACCACATATAATCATGTCTCTCCCATACTCCCCAAAACATAACCCTCAATGGATCTCCACTTGTTTTAGACAAAATTAAAAGTGGAAGAGGGAGACGTCCTCCCCATAATATTTAATGTTGCCTGAAGATGGCATGTATTAATTTTTTCTCTTCCCAACCACAACGCAAACTACTCTTAAGTAATTTTAAGTCATAAGTTTTTAAAGGGAATTCATTGTAATTTGTGACATAAGGTGAACAATAAAAAGAATAATTTCCACTCTCTTCTTCCCCTATTGCTTTTACTAGAGTGTACTTCTAGCATCCAAGTTCCTAGAAGATGGAAATTATACTTTTTCACATTCATATCTTGTGTTTTGTACAGTGCTTGCCCATTGCAGGCACCAAAACATTACTTTCTAATAAATTGTTTCAGGGGCTGGGATTGTGGCTCAGCGGTAGAGCACTTGCCTAGCACGGGCAGGACCCGGGTTCAACCCTTAGCACCACATAAAAATAAAGGCATTGTGTTGTGTCCATCTACACCTAAAAAATAAATATTTTTAAAAAATAAAAATAAAAAAATAAATTGTTTCAGCTATTGCACTGTGGAACCAAAACAGCTAAACCAGAAAGGTGTTCTCCATTCATTCCAAGTCCTTGCTAGTCATGGTGTTATCAATCAGTAGCCCCAGCATCATCAAGGAGCTTCTTCATTGAGAAATACAGAATGTTGGCCCCACCTGAGGCCCAGATGTTCAGAATGTCCCTGAGGAGATTCAAAAGCTCATTAACAGTGCTTGAGGAGCATCACACTGAAACCCACTTTGGGTGGCCACTGTGGTTAACCCATAGTTATTCTGTTTACCAGGTGCCAATAGACACCAACTCATAAAAACATAAGGAAATGCAGTAAAAGGACAACTAAATATCAAAAACCGTGTTAGATTAGTTGATCCCAGTGGGTACTAAACAGAATACTTCTGGTTTGTGTGCTGAGTCAAGACACTGCATCCTGTTAACTATCTCAATGAAGGCGTATTCCATGAGCGCTGACCTTAAACATTACATAGACTACCTGGCTGTAGCAGGGAGTTCAGCTATTAAAAGCAGAGACCATCAACTGTGGGTTTCTCTCCATTAAAATAATTGAAATTTAATGATGAAATCATCAACACTTTAAGTATGACACATTTAAGAGCAACTATTAATACAAGTGTTTTCTAAAAGATAGTAATACAAAATGTAAAATATAGCAATCAAAAGTTTTTTGTTTTGGGGGTCTGGTTTGTTTGCTTTCTTGTTTTTTGTTTTTGGTTTTTTGTTTTTGGTTCAGTCACTGTGTACACCTAGATAATTTTTCAAAGCCTATAAGTGTTCACATCTATAAAATGCAGATAAGAATTCCATAAGAGATATTAATGGAATAAAGTTATTTTAAAGGTTAATACAACATATACACAGGGACTCGCACATAAAATGCACCTGATAAAGGGAAGGTATTGATAAATTTAATATTATCTGAATCATTACCAGCTCCTTCAAAACCTGCTTCAGAAAACAGCATTCTCTAATAAATCACTGAAGTATAACTTGGGTACCAACCCTATAAAGATTCTGATACCTTCTTCTACTTCATTCCCTCCCAGGCCCATGTATACTATACCCCCGAAACCTTTCTGCCCAAGCGGCTCAGGAGGCTGAGGCAGGAGGATCAGGAGTTCAAAGCCAGCTTCAGCAAAAGCAAAGTGCTAAGCAACTCAGTGAGACCTGTCTCTAAATAAAATACAAAATAGGGCTGGGATGTGGCTCAGTGGCTGAGTGCCCCTGAGTTCAATCCCTGGTACTGGCCCCCTAAAAAAAAAAAAAAAATCTGCATCACAATACTTAGGTATTGTACATCTTTTTTAACACATTGTTCTCCCCCTCTAAACTCAAAATAGACTTTTTCTTTGGAGAAACCTCAGCATCTAGCATAATTTGTGACACACACTGAAGAGTCAATACATCACTGAGGAATAAATTAATGAATAAATATCAAATCCTGCAGAAACTTCCTTTGGCACTGATCAATGACTCCCTATTGCTCTGTCTTTGATGGAAAATCATTACCTAATTCTCTACTTTTCTCCTGGAACCGTCTTTTTGGGAAGTCTCTGCCTCCTTCACCTCCCGGCCCTCTTCTCCACAAGCACCCCATTCCACCTCACACCCAGGGTTTTCTCTTTACTTCCCTACTTCTCTATTACTTTTTCCTTCCTACACAGTTTAAATTATTCAACTGCAAAAGCAGAGGGAAAGTTATCTTCAGTTTAGGTATAATATTCAGTACACCCAAGTCATAAATAAGGAAAATCTCTGCATAAATTTTTGTAACCTGATTTTCCCACCAGATACCTGATACTTATTTGTAAGAAACATTTGAAACCCACCAATTCTTTTAGTCTTTCCTTAAATAAACATACAGATTTGAGTTGTGCTGCTGTTTCTCTTCATTGCTCTCTCTCTCTCTCTCTTTTCCCTCTCTGCTCCTCCCTCCACCATTTTTCCATTGCTTTTTTTTTTTTAAACTGATTCTAAACTGTACTTAATTACCTATTTAATAGCCTGCATGATATTTGTGCTCAAAAACTCACAAAGAGGGAAAAGGTAGTTACAAACATTAAGAACACAAAAATCTAAACAGAAAAACAGAATTTTGCCTCATGGGTGGTACAAGTTGCTCCTGAGGTGTGTGGAGGAAAAACAGATTTCTAGAGGTTCCTCCCTCATTTCTAGAAACGCTGTAGCCCTTGGCAAAGACCATATTTCAATGTGCTTCATCGGAAGTTTTCAGTCTTTTTTTTTTTTAAGTCTTGTGTTTTAGTTTACCTATTTTCAAGCTGCTTCTAAAAAAATATTGGGAGTAAAAATAAGAGGAAGTCCCAAATTTGATCTTAATTCCCTAGAGATTTTTAAAAATTAAGCCATAATCAGATGTACTTTATTTCTAATTTTTATGTCTGAAGAAACAAATTGGCCACTTCTAAAATAGTTTTAGACCAGATTTAAAATGTGAAAAATCTTTTATAATTCCAAATGTGAAAATTTTTTTATAATTTTGCTCACTTTTTGCTCACTGAGTAAAATTTTAGAATTTTTGTAGCTTGTTTAAAATTCCTGTGACACCAATTTCACTTATATTGTATTTTTAAACAACTTTCATGCTGATTCCTACTTGACAGAATCTAAATATTATTCCCAATCAATTCTTGCTCTTAAATATTTCTGGGATTAAAGAAAGATTATCAGATTTAGTAAATAAAAATGCAGACATTAAACTAGAATTGCAGAAAAACAAATAATTTTTAATAGATACAGATTTAGATTTAGATGAAGAACACTGCAGTGGCGCATACTTGTAATCCTAGCTAGCTGAGAGACTGAAGCAGAGGGATTCAAGTTCGAGGCCAACCTCAACAATTTAGGGAGACCCTATCTCAAAATACAAAATAAAAAACTCAGTGGTAGAGTTCCCTGGGTTCAATCAACAGTATCATATGAAAAATACTTATTAATTTGTTTATTTAAAAATGGTCTTTGCAATATTTGAGACCTACTTATACTAAAAATCTTTTCAGGTGCCTGAAACAACAAAAAATGTGTTTTTTCACAGTTTGAGAGACAGGAAGTCTGAAAAAAAAAATTGTCCACCAGGCTGTGTTCACTTAAGGGTTTTAGGGGAGAATCTTTTCTGGCTTCCTCCAGCTTCTGGCTGCTCAGGCATTCTTGGTATGTGGCCACAGAACTCAAATCTCTGCCTCTGCCTTCACCTCATGTTTTCTGAATCTCAAATCTCCCTCTGCCTCTACAAGGACTTTTGTTGTTGGATTTAGGACCTCTCCAGTTAATCCATGCTCTTATCTGGAGCTCCTTCAGTTAATTACATCAGCTGAAATCCTTTTTTCCAAGTAAGATAATAGTCACAAGGATCTGAGTATTAAGGACATGAACATGACTTTTCTATGACATGGAAAATGACTGAAACCTCAAACATCAGCTGAGTTTGACTAAGCCACAGCTTAGGTGTAACACAGTGCCCCTAAGTGGGTCAGAAATAAAGCTAATGAAGATGAATCCATGTAAGGCTCTTTTTACCTGGCTTTCCTACTGTGGGCACCAGAGACTTTTTTATTTTTAATTTTTAATTTGTTCTTTATAGTAGACAGTAGAATATCTTTTGACATATTAGACATACCTGGAGTTTAGCTTCCCATTCCTGTGGTTGTACATGATGTAGAGTTACACTGGTCGTGTATTCATACATGAACATAGGAAAGTGATGTCTGAACTCATTCTACTGTCTTTCAGACTCTTATTGGTAAGTGACATACAAAGACCACACAATTTATTTAGTTTCTCATTCAATAAACATTTATGGAACTCCTTCTAGTTACCGGAGTCTGAGAAAGAGACTGCCCTCCTAAAGATCATTATCTAACGAAAGGTGACAATCAATCAATAAATAAACAAATCGAGTTATTATATAAAGGTGATGTCACAAAGAAGCTTCTTTAAAGAGGGTGGTTGGGAAAGGTTCTCAGAATAGATGACATTTGACTATAGATGACTGAGTGCCAAGAGATGTATGTGAGCTAGGCTTGCAGAGATCCAGTGGAAAGCTTTCCAGAACAAAGAATAGTGGATATAAGGGCCAGGATGGGGAAGGATTCCCTGTGTTCTAGAAGAAGGTGGCAGCCAGAGTGACCAGAACATAGAGAACACACAAAAGCACAGTACGAGGACAAGGTCAGATGGACTAGAGCCAGGTCACTGCCAGACATTAATGACTTACGGTATAGAGTTGGTATCTTAATCTATGGAAATGGGAAGATGCCAAAGAGCTTAAAAACACAAGTGATGAGATTGTTTACATTTTTTAAAATTGTGGCTACTACATGAGAAATGACTTAGTGGGGCGAGAGTGGACACGCCTGCCCCAGTCAGGAGGTTATTTTGGTAGACCAGGCAGGCTGTTAGAAGTATGGGAAAAAACGGAAATCATTTGGAGGTTGAACTATCGGAACTCATTTGTAGATTGCTTGCTGATGGTGGGACAGAAAAGATGAAAGGATGACATCACCAATTTTAGGGCACAAATTTTTACAGATAGTGTGGTAGTAGGAGCAAACGTGACTCCATTTTGTTTTATGACTTCATCCTGTAAACAACCATGCCAAGTTGAAGAGTCATGACTGGAGCAAGATGTTCTTTTCCTTTTGCTATAGAAACCTTTAAGAACATGGAACTACCTAATGGGGTATTGTTTCTGTAACTAGGGTAACGGGGCTCTGTTTCTGTAACTGGGGTGACTGGGCTAACTGTGATTGGTTAGGCTTCCCTCTGCTTGACTGCACTGTCCCACTTCTGTAACCTGGCTTGCTTGCATTGGCTAGACCCCCTGAACATCCCTTTTGCGGTTTTCAGGCTTATAAGGAGCGCCCTTGCAATTGTTTGGGGCTGATCAGGGGAACAGCTTTATGTTCTGGTCAGCCGCCACCGGTGTGCTTCAAATAAAGGCTTGATTCGATTATACGTGAGTGGTCTGGAAGTCAGTTTATGAAACCCTGGGACAAAGCTTTAACTATAACAATAGAAACTATAATGCCTAACAGTTTTTACAATTAAATAAGCCCATGTAAGTTCTGCACAAGCAATACAAATGGAAGTGATGTTAACAACTTCTGAGTCACGTCCACAAAAGGAAAGAAGCTTATCTTTCAATTCCTTTTACTCCTTCTGATGTCTAGGAAGCAAGACACCAAAAGAAGTTGCCCTATATCTACAGAAAGAAGTCCTGTGTTGATGATGGCAAAATTGGGCTACCACCCAGGATCTCCTTCAGCAGGGTATGCTACCTGTCCTGGACCCACCCACCTTACTTTCTCTTATGTGAGAGAGAAATTAGATTCTATCTCATTCAAAATCTCACTTGGGTGATGGCGGTGGGGGGTTGGTTATAACAACTCAGCTTGTATCCTAACCAATAGTCTCAGAAATGGCTATGAGACTCCCAGTCTCTTTTTCTAGAAGCATAATGTTCAATTTGTATGTTGTCTTTCCTGTCTCTTACCAAGATATCAATTCTGCTCTCAATGATAATGAGGCCAGAGCAGAGGGGATCATCTAAAGCCATATTGATGGAAAATGAAAGGATTCTTATTGCAAAGTGTCATCATATATTGTGCAAGGCAATGCATTTAATACCACTGAGGTGCAGGAAAAGATGAGTGTTAATTGTTCAAATATTTTACATCAAATATTATTTGGGGCTAAATACTCAAGTTAAGATTTGTAAATTCAGGGTAGATATTTGACCCATGCCTAGGAATTCTATCAAGAGCCTGAATCACAGAACATATAGCATTAATTATAAAATATAAATTAACATTTGGCAAGAAAATAATTACATAAATTGTGCAATTGCATACTTATTTTTTTAACATTGAAATGAATCCTTTTGGTTACCAACTTAAGTTGTATGCAGAGTTTATACTTTCTCGTGTTAAGAGTTATATTTTATTGAAATCAAGTGAAACACACACAAAAAAAATCTGCTCCATTCTCTTCTGCAAGATGTGAACTACAAGACCAATAAGAATTATCCCTTTTAAAACAAACAAAACCACAACATTTAAGGAGCACTATGGTGGATTTTAAGTCTTTATTTTGGTTTATTTTGGATTAAGCAGTAATGTTTCATCAAATATTACTAATTATTAATGAATTAATAATCATAATTAAGATGCTTTAATTTAATTCTTATACTTCCTAACTAAGAAAAATCCTTTGAATATCTTGTCATAGAATATTTCTCAAAGGATGGTTCCATGTCTAGTTAATATTTGTAAGATATTACCCACTATTTAAACTTTGCAATTGAAAAGAACCTTTGTACATTTCACTTAATCTTTACAATAATCCTAAAAGGTATTATTGATATTAACTTTTTATAAGCTAACACATGTATGAGGTTATATAAATTGCTTAAGTTCACTTATTGAGCAAATAGCAAAGCCTGAGCTTATACCAAGATCCTCTAATTCCAAGTTCAGTGCTCTTTGTACTCAATACCTGCTTGGAGTATATACTTCTCAGCATCTAACAAAGCACCTTGCCAGTGCTGGATATCACACTTAAAATTTTTCCATAATTAAAACAGTAAATGCCGTGCAGAGACTGACTATAGTTTTTTGTCAAAACATTCTTTGATTATATATTAAGGAATTAAGACCTGCCTATCTAGCCAAGTAAATTCTTTAAATTACCAAATCTCAATATTTATCTCCTCCTACTTTGCCTACTGGAAACTATTTTACTACCAAAACCCTGAGAAGTATGAAACTCGTAGCCAAATATTCCTTTCTTCCTGTCTCTCTGCTTCTCCCATTAAACATCACTACTACTTTCATTAAGAAACTCTGTCCCTTGGCTCCTTCCAGCTTCCTCAGACCAACAGTTTTTCTCTGGCTCCTTTTGCTTTTCTACACAGCCTGGCCTTATGGTCATTTTCGTAACATGTGATTCATTCACTACCACTCTGGTTATTCTTAGTCCCTTGACCCTCAGTAGCTCTCATTGGGCTGACTCCCATGGTCCACTTTTTCTTAGCCAACTTCTAAAGAACCAGTAGTGTTGCAAAACGTTTCAGAGCCATGACAGTTTACTCCCTCAAACTCAAGAGTACCTAATCCACGTTGACCCCTTCATAGTCCTTTTGTTCAGCTTGGTTGCCAAACAGTAAGCATTTGTTGAGCGCTTTCAAAATGCCAACTATCGCGCTACAATTTGAGGATACAGAATGAAAATGACAGATTCCCTGTTCTGGAAGAGGTCACAATCTTAGCTAACCACTTAAAGACTCTTCAGAATCATGTCTACTCTCAAACCCACTCCTTGATTTCATTACATATCTCAATCTCCTATTTTACCAAAAAGACTGATGTCACGAACCATGAGAGTCTTTAAAACCCTTCTACTCCATCTTAAATCTCTGTATTAGAGTTCTGCAGAAGAGAACCAACAGATTGCGTATGTGTGTGTGTGTGAGTGTGTGTGTGATAGTGGGTGGGGTTGGGGTCCTGATTTTAAGGACTTTGCTTACATGATTGTGGAACTGGCAAGACTAAAATTTGCAGGGAAAGCCAGGAGGCCAGAGGCTTGGGGAAGGGTTGATGTTGCAATCTCAAATCCAAAGGCATACCTGGAAGTGGAATTTCTACTTTCTTAGGGAACCTCAGTCTTTGCCCGGAAGACTCTTGACTGACCAGAAAATATCCACCCAATTTAAAGTAATCCACATTATTCAGACTCTGTGTTTCAATGTTAATCACTGGTGTTTGAATGATGTCTAGGTACTCTAGCCTTGCCAAGTTGACACGGAAAATCGATCATCAAAATCTCTCTTAAGTTTTCTTGCCTCATTCTTGTCAGCGTCTTACTGACACTAATCCCTCCTGTGAACTCTTGATCTTCTTTAGTCTATCTCCTCCAAGAATCTGTTGCAATTATTTCTTCTTTTTTGGATCATCAATCCATTCTCACTTTTCCCCCTAGGTAAACGTGTTCAAGAGTGCCCTAGCTTTAAATGACCTCTCCTCATTCTAACATACTCTCCAGCTTCTCTCCTCTGGTCTTCTTAATTTCATGACCAAATGTCTTGCAAAACTGGTTTTCTGCAGTTTTTGACTTCTGCTTATCACCTACCTCTTCCCTCTGTTTCCTTTGTGCCCTGGCCTCAGTTGTCCTCTCTTCCTGAACCTGCTAGTTTTTCCTATCCGGCTGCTCTCATCCATTCTTAAGGAAATGTTCTGCAGGCTGAACCTCCATCTCCACCACCGCCAATTCTCACTTACCAGGAGGTTAGTCAAGGCAGAACATGAAATCAGGAAACCGAAGGAAAGAGAAAGGATACATGACTCAAAACTTGAAACCCAACAAAACTTGGAAATTTTGCGGTAAATAACACCAGTTATACTAAACAATTCTTGTTTCAGGGAGAAATTTTTCAATCACTGAGTTGAACTTTCAGAGAGATTGCAAAATATAAGTTTTGTAGAATTGGTTCCAAATTGTAGCTGTGACTACAAATGAGGCTTCTCTGCTCATGAGGTTTTTTTTCAAAGCATAAATATAGAAAGAAGATTGATTACCAGATGAGCATCTGTGTCCACTAATGGAGCAAGTTGGTCCAGATAAGAAAAATTTACTTAAATAACGCCAAGTTTAGGAATGTTCCTGACTAATGTATAGCCATCCTAACTGAAACTAAAATACGTGAACAAGCATATCTCAGAGGATGATAGGTCCATTCCTCTAGATACCTAGCTAGGTAGAAAGACACTTAAAAAGAAAACAGCTATCACTTCTGAAAAAGCATGAGATCACAAATGTTAAGGAAAAGAATGGCTTGCACAGAAAGATCCAGGAGTGACTGAAATCCCCAGAGATACAGTCTTAATTTTTCTCTCATTTTTGAATGTAATGGGACAATCAGAATGAGAAAAAAACTCATTCCCAAGTTGATCTAGACAGGGGAGCTATTAAATGAGATAATCTGGTAGTGGGAAATAAGTGTCCCTTAAACAGACAACCAAATTAGTTGCAGAAGTAAAGCAAAGGGATATTTATGAATGCTTCAGTAAAATGAAACCATTTTACTCAACCCATTCTGTTTCAGGGGATGTGGCTTGAAATAGCTAAATCTTTGCAAATGAATAATTTATGAAAGCTCCAGTACCCTTTGAATAACATAATTTAAACTGAAGCCATTACTGCATAAAAGGAAAAAGAAGAACTCACTTCAAATTCCTCTAATTTCAACATGAATTATCACACAGTCTTTATTTAAGGTAATCTAATAACCATTTCAGTTCATTGCATCCAACCCAGCCAACTGCTTATCCACCCAAAGAACTACATAGAAGTTACAGTCCAAAGTAGCTTAGCTTTAAAAAAAGAAAAAAAAAAAAACACCTCACCTAAGCCAAGACCTGGTTTAAA
Organism: Marmota marmota marmota; assembly: GCF_001458135.2. Taxonomy (NCBI): domain Eukaryota; kingdom Metazoa; phylum Chordata; class Mammalia; order Rodentia; family Sciuridae; genus Marmota; species Marmota marmota. The sequence continues at coordinate 2,755,759 of NW_026000019.1, forward strand.
TTCATTTTTATAATAAATTTTATCATATATTGGTACATTTATTTTCTAAAACACATTCTGGTTCTAGATAAAAGAGAAGGCTTAAGTGCCAACAAGAATTGAAGGTGACAAACCATGCAAAAACCCAAGGGAACTATCATTTTTATTTATTGTGTCAAAAAGGGACTCTTTTATGTCTCTGACATTCTTATTCAAAAGCTTGTGTTCTAGTTAATATAGTGGCGTTACATAAATACAACATTATCTTTGATTTAGAATTTTCTCTAACAGGGCTGTGTCTAAGAAATAACTAAAACAAAGCTAGGCTAAAGTAGCCTTTTTACCCTCTATAAATAGAGAAAATCATGGTAAAAATAATGTGGTCATCAGCTGGTTGGCACTTTTATTGTCCTCTTCCTGAATGCACTTCAACACCTCATTCTTAACCCCTCACACACGTTTACACACTTTCCTTCATCCATGCAATCTCTACCCCTTCGAACGATATTATTATATGTTAAATACTGTATAAAATCGAATGTTTACATATAGACTTTCCTACCTGGATTATTTAAATTTCTTGAGGTGCAGACTCCTGTATCCACCTCTTTATCTCCAGTACCTTGCAAATTGCACGTTCCAAATCATGTGTAAATTGAAGAGCTGGTCCTGTCTGTTTAGGAAGGAAGGAAATGATGTGGAAAAGGAATGAGCACTGAAAAAAGTTCCTGGAGGAGGTAGAGGAAGCCAATATATATAATAAAAAAAATATTATGTATAATATGTATAATAAATGTATATAATAAAAATCATTTCTAGACTATTTCCCGATTGTTCATTGCTGGGCTGTTGTTTCAGTATGTGGTGTTTTGGGTTTTTGATTATGTGCCCTTCCCACATCATGGCCGTTGGTGCTGGGTTTCCTAATACTAAAGATCCATTCATCCTTCAGAACTTCTCGACTCTGTTCTAAACTCTTCAATCTTTCCATCACACTGGGAATGCAGCCAGGCGCTGCCTCAGCCCGGTTCCCTCAGACCAGCCACTCCCCTGTGCACAGTGATGGGTCATTGTTAATTAACAGTAAACAAGTCGTGATTTATATTTTAAAGCTGGGCTTTTTTCCAGCCCTTTGCTACAAACCTCCATTCAGATCCCTTGCAAACGTGGGACTATCCCTCTTTTGAGGCACAGGTCAGAACTGCAAAGGTGAGGCCCGCATAATGGAGGGGGAAAGCCCAAGACAAACTTCCATTCCACTGGAATTCAGACATAGCTCTTAAGTGAAAGAATCTGAAAATTAAAACTGTAGTCTATTATACCCTAAGAATGTAATCTCACCAACCCACACTGCCTCTCTAAGGGCTTGGTTTAGTCAGTTTTCTACTTCCACACCTTCTAATTGTGGAATTTCCTTTCATTTTAATTCTCCTTGGGGCCAAACTCTGATTAAACTAACACATATGGTTTCTAGGATTTTGAAACTGAGCTTCCACAGCAAGAAGCTACTTAGAGAGTAAACCAGTCAGCCCTGTTCAGTTTTCCCTGCCTGAAACAGATAGGGCAGTACCTGGGTAGGCAATTAATTGACCCAGACTCCCTTGCATTTTCTCTGCGAAGACAAGACAAAAATCCTCCTCTGGCAACAGCAGGTCGGATATCAATTTACCACTGGCTCAGCACATTCCAAGTTAATGTACTCAGCTTTTCAGAATCCAGCACAATGTTAACATATTATTTACATCTCAAAGATAACCTTACTTTCTAAAATTTATTGAAACACTTTTTTTTTTTTTAAGAAAAAGCACTGATAGCCACTTAAGTTAGATTTATGGAACACAGCTTTTCAAGTTGACACCCTAATGTCTTCAGAGAAATGGCAGCTAGCAGAAAGGGACAGCAGTCTGCACACTGGCACGTTTACACTAGCAAAGAAATCACTCACACAGGCCTGGGCTTCTTTTCCAGTCATTTGAACATATATGCATATATGACTTTTCCTAACTCTGCCTTTCTCCCAAGAAGCTGAGAATTAAAAAAAAAAAAAATGTTTTATTCGTTTCCTTCCTCATCTCTGTGTCAGCTGGTTGCTTTGCAAATCTGAAGTTTTTTCACACACAAGGAAATTGGCAAGGGTATTTTCATTATTGTTTTAATTTCCATGAATACATGTCTGTACATGGTCATTGACAGCACTCTTTGGTATTTTATTGGGCACCTACTGCTAGATGCCAGGCACTGGTGGGGTCCCTGCAGCTATTTTAGGAAGGAAAACAGTCCTTGCTCTGCACTCTTGTGCAACTTCTGTTGGGGCACATGAGGGGGCGGGGAGGATTTATGCAATAATTGTCTTTAGTTTAAGCTCTAGAAAGAAAATAAATTAGGGAACGTGATGGAGCAAGACTGGAGACCACTTTTATATATTGGAGGCAATATCTGATTGAAATGATGAACTAGCCATGACGAGAGTAGGAACAGCACATTCTAGACAGAGAATAGCCCAAGTTCAGGTGGATGAACGAGAAGGTCCCTGTGTCTGGAGGTTAGTGAGAAAGGGAAGAGGAGATGAAGTGGAAGAGGAGGCAGAATTAGAATATGGAAGTTGTCAAAGTCCCAAATAAAGAGTTTGGTTTTATTTAATGGTAGAAAGAAGGCACTCCAAAGTGCATTATGATTTTTAAATAACACTAGTTATTGTGTGGGAATGGATGGAAGGAGGCCAAGGATGGAAACAGACTAGTTTAGAGGTTACTACTGCTGAGGCCACAGGGATGGTGCCGGTTTGTCCTAGTGGGAAAATGGAAAGGCGAAAAACAGTAGATAGAGAGATTTGAGAACGTTTTGCAGATAGAGCTGTCTAACTTACTATTGGGTTGTACAACAGCCGCCCCCCCCTCCTCAATTCTGAGCTACATATTACAATAAGATATTTCATATTGACATACTGACATATCTAGTATTACAGTATATTGTTATTTTTATGTTATTATAATTGCTACTAATCTCATACTTTGCTTAATCCAAAAATTAATTTTATCAGGGATGTATATGTAGGGCAAAACATAGAATATATATGTTTCACTACTGTGTGCAGTTTCAGGCTTCCTCTGGGACTCTCAGAAGGTATCTCCCACAGATGGGGGAATACTTTATATTAAGAGTCAAGGAAAAAGAGGGAACAGGTAACTGTATACATGAGATGACACAGCATGTATTCAACTAAGGATGAATTTGGTTTGAAAATTAGGAGGCATATGGTAGACATGTTAAATATGAGGTTTTCTCTGAAACACTAAAGTTAGAAAAGTCAGGCCAGCAGTTGGACACAGAGGTGCAGCTCTCCAAATGGTTGGAAATTTCTGCAAAGTCAAGAGAGGGCTCAATTTCACTGAAGCAGATGTCTGTGTGGGGGGTGACTCCTGAAGTTATTCAACCAATGTCTAATGCCTCGAACATGCCAGTCACAGTGCTGGATGACAGATGAGTATCCCTTCCCAAAAAATTTGTGGCTAACGGGGGAACAAAAATAATAAACATACAAGAATATGGCAGGCAGTGATAAATGTCATGATAAAAATAAATCATGGTGGTAACACACATAAGGGTGGCTTCCTATGCATGTTCCCTTTTTGTGAATCTGCCTTACTTTTGGCATATACATTCAGGGAAATGTGAAAGAAGGATTCATGTTTGTGTAATAAAAGAGTTGGCAATCTGCTTGGAATGGTAAGGTGTGGACCTTCAGGTGAAATAAAGATGCTCAGCATTCAGCAAGAACTCAGAAATATATTTACAAGTAGAAGAGGCTAAAAAAAAAGAAAGAAAGAAAGAAAAAAGATGACATTCTACAACAGTCTAAATTCAGCCTAACAAGATTATCAGAGCTCTTTTTCAAGTAAGACTTTATGGCCCTCCATCTCTTCAACTCTTTTTATGATTCTAGTCAAAGAAACTAAAACAATAAAACATTTTTATCTGCTTTTATAACCTGATTCTATGTGAAAATACCCAGAGGGAATTTCCATTCTTTTTGGCTTTAAAATTCACTGGTATTGCTTCTCTCTAGTTTACTTCTCTCTTTCCTTGATGTTCAATTTCCTTCTCTGTGACCAGTAGTATCAAGTTATCTCTATCCCTGAGAGAAGGACAGAGGTCAGCGCTAAAAGAGTTGAGACTGTGAGTGAGAGAAGTCATAAAAGGTCTCAAACCAACCTTGGCAGCTGTTTTCCCAAAGTCAAAGAACAAAGTGAGAGGAAAACCAATAATATGAAAGCCAATACAAATCTGAGCCTAACATTTCATCTATCTCAGGAAGAACTATATAGCTGAGTATTGGAACATTGGGACTCTGAAATCACATTTTTACTATAAGCTTAAAATAGAAGAGGAACATTCTGAATCACATAACAAAGAAAGCTTTACTGGGAGATTCCTATTTGATTTGTAACACTAACGCTGTTAGGACAAATAAATTTTTTTCATATAAAAAAAGGCTAAAAAATTATGATTCTCCTCCAAAGTTACGAACCATCTTTTGTCTCAATGCCATGTACTCTATGCAATGATTTAAAAGATAAAACTCCTCGGACTTTACTAATCCTCTTCAAATTTTTCTCCTGGTAAAACACCAGGGGGGGGGGGGAATCACTGTCTACCTAAAATACCAACTACAGTTTAACTCTCAAACCAAAGTCGGTGAAATTGATCTTTCTGGTCAAAAATTAAATTAGAGTAAATTGAAAAAGCTCCTATTCCAATTCCCAGCATGAAAGTTTGCCTTATAAAACTGTAATGTGACACATCCCCTCTTTGATACAGGTTTCCCATGGTTAAATCCAAATTAGACACATGGATTAAAGAAATCAGAATCCGACTTCAATCATTGTAATAGGAACTATTCTTATAACTTGATTGGAAATGGAGTGATCACAAAAGAATATACAAAGAAATTAAATAAATTCAAATGGCTCACTTAACTAAGATCTTTGTAAAGTAAAATTTACACTAAAGGATACATGTTGGTTTATTTTTACGTTAATGTTTATTTTACTTAAAAAGTCAACAAGACATAATCTTTTGCAAATTTTCCCAGTTTCCTACTATTTCCAGACAAAGACAGAAAATAAGAAATTTTCTTTCAACTGAATATTTGCCCCTTGGCAAACATCTCTGCATTTCTCCTTTTTCAGGAGAAATCTCAGTAACTACTGAGATTGTTTAATTTAATTCTACTTAACTACATTAGCCCTAGAACAACACCAAAGCATTGCTCTTAGAAGTCATTGTATTAAGTAAATGTTGTGTTAGGAATATGACATAGAATGCATACCTAACAGATAACAAAGTAAAGAAATGATAATAATTTTGAAAGACTATCAATTATCATTTTATAATATTAACATACTAAAAGAGTAGAAGGCTGGGGTCGTGGCTCAGTGATAGAATGCTCGCCTAGCATGCTTGACGCACTGGGTTCGATCCTCAGCACCACATACATGTAAAATAAAGATATTGTGTTCACATGAAACTAAAAAATAAATTTAAGTAAACTAGATACTTGATCATCAAATGACACAAATAAATAAGACTGAAAAATCATATTTCTGCACCTCTTTTCCTGTAATTCAAAATATGTGAAATTCTGTAAAGTGAAAAGAAGCTTTTAAATTGACCTATGATGGCTTCAAACAGAATTATCTATTAATATCATTTCTGAATTTTTTTAACTTCAGTTAATGTCAGTTCAAAATATGTTACTTTAGAATTGATCCCATTTTTTCCAGGGGGGTGGGGGGAAGCTCATACAATCAATAACAATTGGGAAAAAAATCTTCTAGAATCCTGTAGTTTGTAGCCAAGACTTACAAGCAGTAAGAGATTTGACCATATAGCTACCTGAGAGAAAAGGATTATAGGCAATGAAAGGAGTCAGTCCAAAGTCCCTTGGAGAGGCTATCTTAGGATGCAGGAGCCAATAGTTATCTTTAGGGCACAGAATGACTAGTTTCAGCCAGCTTTATTAGGCTCATTCTGCCTGCTCAATAGAGGAAAAGGAGTAGGCTTAGAAACCATCCAAATCACTGTAAATATCTGTCATCCATTGTCTATCGTGACCATAATAAAATCTCCAAAACAAATTTCATTATCCTTTAAAATATACTAATATAAGCAAAAATAATCTATATTCAGCAGTAGAATCTTAGTTACATGCCACTTACAATTTGTAATTATTTAAAAGTTAACTTAAGCTAACAGCTTTCTCCAATGGTAGTCAACATTGACTGATAAGTTAGTGTGTTTACATTTTGTTCACTCAACAAACATTTATTGACTACACTACTGCAGGTTTTTAGGTGTGGGAGATATAAAAGTGAGCAAAACACATTGACCTTCCTTTTACAAAATCCAGGGTCTCACAGCAGGGATTGAAGCAAAGAACCTTGCAGAGAAGCATTTTGACTCTCTTCTTTATGAGAGAGTTTAAAGTTAAAAACTTCTGGTTGGGAAGCAAATTGTCAGAGGCTTTTCAGGCACTTACAAAAGCTTGCTGGTACTCACACAGTCATTCCTTCTTCTGCTATGTGCATGAGAAGAGAAAGAATAAGATGTATTCCATGTTTGTATAAATATGTCAAGATATATACTCTACTGTCTTGTGTAAAAAAATAAAATTTAATTTAATTTTATAAAGAAGAGAAAGCACTGGGTGTGGTGGCACATACCCATAATCCCAGCAAGTTGAGACAGGAGGGTCACAAGTTCAAAGCCAGGCAACAGGGAGGCACTAAGCAACTCAGCTAGACCCTGTCTATAAATAAAATACAAAATAGGGCTAGGGATGTGGCTCAGTTGTTGAGTGCCCCTGGTACCAAAAAAAAATCTGAGGCAGCCAGCTTGAATTGTTAAGAAAATTTTTTTTTAAATCTCACCTAATTTTATTTCCTTCTCCTAATATTTAACATAATCAACCACTTTACTTACTAGAGTTCACACCAAATACCTTTGACTGTTTCCAAAAATGAAACCCACCCATAAGTGATGAAAAATTACCATTATTGAGAATATGCCAAAGAATTTGCTAAATACTCTGAGAGTTATTTCTACAAAACAGTCTCTAAAACATTTTAAGAAAAGGCAGCAACAACAGAGTTATTTTTTATTCAGTGAATATAATATTTTTAATATAAGTCATGCTATATTTACTAAAAAAAAAAGTAGCTCTTATAAGAATGACTGTTCATGTACCTTATTGGCCAGATTATTTATCAGGGGACACTTTGGTGGGCAGGGACTTAAATACAAACAGATGCTATTATTCGATATTTAGTGTAAAGATTTATCTAGCTATTAGGTCTTCCCTGTACACACACACACACACACACACACCACCACCACCACCACCACCACCACCACCAGTCGACAATGGCTTAGGTGAATATTTCATATGAACTATCATGAGATTTGTGCTGGGGTGGGAGTGCAGTCACATCAGTTTACCAAGCACTATCAAGTGGGGTACAGTATTGATAGTAGAGAACAGGCAGAGTCCTAGATAACTGATATTTTTCTTGACCTTTTAGTTATTCCATGAACACTTGATCTACCATATTTTTAGGAGCTACAGTAAACCCCAAATAAGTAAAGTCTACCCCTGTAAAGAAAAAAACGTTTTATTGGAATGTATGAATTTTAAATAGCTTCAAAAGTAGAAAGAGTTACTTCCACCCAGGCATCCTCCTTGCCTTTTTCTAAGCAAACTTAAACTTCTTGGGATTCTGGTAGCACTTCATTATATCTCATTTTTTGTTGTTGTGGTGGTTTTCTTTGTGGTTTTTTTTTTGTTTGTTTGTTTGTTTGTTTGTTTTGCATTTCAAGGTCTGTATATTACAATATTACAGTTTTCTATGAGGCCTTTTTTGAGAAGGACTATATCTTATCCACCTATATATATCCAAGGTCTAGTGTTACACTGGGCATGCTGTCTGTGTGTAAAAAACTGAATGTTCATGACAGAATAAGCAGATCAGGGTCTGAGTGAGCTAATTAGTATTACAGCAAAATTAAACAGAACAGTTCAATTCAGACCCTTTGTGGATGGCTAGATAGGTCCACGGCTTCTCCTAACTTTTCAGTATCTTCTTCACCTTTATTTCAAAAAGAAAAATAGACCATTGATTAGCATTAGCCCTGTATGTCAGCTCACTAGAATTTTCTGTATATCCTGTTTCAGGTCATCTTACTTGGCAAAGGACAGCTTAGCTGATCATAGATTAAAATGTGACCTATGTGACATAAAGTGCCACAAAGCCGCTTTTAAAATTCATTTGTGTATTAATATTTTTCCAGAGTACTATCCTGAGTCATGGCTTAAGAGAAATTAGAGCAGATGAATTTAGGAATTAATCATCCCCTTCCCTCCTGACCTACTTCTAAACGTCTAACTGGCTGAAGCAGTGGATTAGGTGTTTCCTCTACCTTTCCAATTGTATAAAATTACATATTTCCCCATGTAAACACGTAATTAATCTTGAAATGACTGAACCTAAAAAAACTTAGAATGAAATTCAATATAGGAAAATTATCATTTAAAGACCTCCCCCCAAACGAAAGCTTTCACAAAATCTGAGTTTAGAATTTCTATTTCAATATTTTCATTTTTGTCTAATTCTTCCACTCATTTATTTATTTATCAATACAATTATGTATTCAGTGCCTACTATGTGCCACATAGTAATCTAAGATAGAATAAAACTCTTATGCCCTATGTAGTCAAAAGGGGTACAGAAGTAAGTAACCTGATTATCACAATTTTGTATGAAGAAAACAGAGGGACACTATTATGGTTTGGATCTTTAAAGTTCCCCAAAGGCCCATATGCTAAAGATGTAGACACCAGCTTGTGGCACTGTTAGGAGGTAGGGTCCTCATGGGAGGAAGTTAGGTCATTGGAGGCATGCCTGTGAAGGGGATATTGGGATCCCAGCCTCTTACTTTCCTTTTCTGCTTCCAAATTCCAGGAAGTAAACAGACTGCCTTTGTCGCACGTTTCTGCCATGATGCACTACATTGGCCCAAAGACAATAGAACCAAGTGACCATGGACTAAAATCTCTGAAATTATGAGCCAAAAAAACCTTTCACTCTTATAAGTTTATTTACCTGAGATATGTTGTCACAGTGATGGAAAGCTGACTAATACAGTCTCCAACTTTTGATGGTTCGCCTTAGAACCTTTCAGCTTTACAATGGCACCGGAGCAATCCGCATTCATAAAAACTATACTTCAAACTATGGCTTCTGGTCTTTTTTGAGCTCACTGTATGTGGTATGACACTCTGTCAGGCAGCCACAGCTCCCAGTCAGCCCCATGATCAGGAGAGTAATCAACCAACACTCTTACAATACACTTTGTTGCTACACTACAAAGTTCGGTAGGTTAGGTGTGTTAAATGCATTTTTTAATTTTGATTTTTATATTTTCAGTTTTCGATGGATTTGTAAGTCAAGAAGCCTCCATATTATAATTGGGAAAGTACTGAGCAAGATCGGAAATGCTGGAAGGAAAAATACTTTGGGCTTAAAAGGCTGAGATGTGCAGAAAAACAAATATGAAAGATAAATCTCTGAGGAAACAAGAAGTGAGGCCAAAGAAGAAGGAAAAAATATTTCTAAATATTTATTTAATCATTTCCCAAGTGTCATATTAATTATGTGTACAATGCTAAGTATTCAGTTTGAAACTCAAAGACAAGGTTTAATAACTGTGCAGGAGTTTATATTTGAAGAAGCCTCTGAAAGACAACAATGACCTCTCTCAATAAAATTAAATAATAAAAAATAAAATATTCAAAGTCATCAAAGGAAAACCATAAATGGGCAGAAATTGTAAAAGTTTAGGCCTTTGAAGTTGAATTCATTGAGTGTGGTCTACATTTACATGGGTTATCCCCTGTGGCACTTCCCAGCCCTTATTAGATGCAGAGTAGGGAGGACTCCAGCAGAATGGCCCAGCACTGTGAAGAAGTCAGTGGGTAGAGTTCAGCTACCAAAATGGTAGGACTTTGAGGAGGAAGACCCAAAAAAAGAAGGGGCATGCTCCCCAAATTTACATAAAAATTTTCTTAAAATTCTTGGTTTATTCTCAAACTCAACTTCAAAGAACTCAGAAAATAGAAATAGGAAAGAACGGAGCAAAGGCTTTATTTGCTGCACACAGCAAGGCAAAGCTTGTAGTTGGAGGCCTCTCGAATTAGAGGGGCCTAGGAAACACTAAGGACTTTTCAGAGAAGTGTTGTAACAAAGACCAAGCATATCCAAGACAAAGGTGACAAGCCAGGTACTGAACTGTTTACTAAACCAAAAAATACCCATGAGAGGAAGATAACAGAGTCTCTATAATGCACTAGGCACAGTGCTGTGCATAAAATTAAAAATTACTACATGTTTTTAAAACAGGTAAAAACAACACATAATTAAGGGGAAAAAAAGCAGCCATTTGAACTAGTTCCTTAGTAAACTAAGACTTAATGAAGATAAGATAGATGTGTTTAAGGACTCAAAAAAAAGTAAGTCATAACATTAACAGAGATATGGAAACAATGAAAAAAAAGCCAAATAAAGTTCTATAAGTAAAAATTAAAACATCTGAAATAAAGGTTGCCCTGGACAAATATAAAAGCAACTTAAAGAATAAAAAGTTAACAAACTTGAAGACACGCTGAAAGCAAAAATAACTAAAATGGGGAACAGACCTCAATGGATCAGCAAGCTTTCTTTATTAAGCAGCAGAATGGCACATTTTCAGGGAAGAAAACGGCAAATGATTACAAGAGGGGTCTGATTTTTTTATACAGTTTGAGTGAAATTCGATTCATAGGTTTGAGTGAGGTTTGATTCATAACAAGGTTGGAATCATTTGTAAAATGCATCATTTGGGCAGTCAGGGGGAAGAGTTGTGCAAGTTCAAAGCCCAGATCAGGAAACAGTTGCAAAAATTCAAAATCCATTACTGCTAGGAAAGGGTGAATGAACATCCAGAGCCCAGAGGCCCCCATCCCTCTTATCACCCCCCCCAACACACACACTGTCCTCCTTTCTCCCTGGGGGTTGTTATTCCCTTTTTTGTGGGGGAGGGGTTGTTATTTTTCATATCCTTCACACACCAACAGAGATTCATTCTGGCTGGGTGCAGTAGCACATGCCTGTAATCCCAGTAGCTGGGGAGGCTGAGACAGGAGGATCATGGGTTCAAAGCCAGCCTCAGCAAAAGCAAGGCACTAAGAAATTCAGTGAGACCCTGTTCCTAAATAAAATACAAAATAGGGCTGCAGATGTGGCTCAGTAGTTGAGTGCCCCTGAGTTCAATCCCTAGTACCCAACAAAAAAATAAAAGAAATTCATTCTGGGGAAAAGAGAACAAATTGAGAAAACTTGGTCATATGCTTTATTATAACACATCTCTGCTTATTTTGGTTATTTACTGGAGTCTTAAGAGAGAGAGAATGGGAAATAATACTTGAAATAATGGCTAAAAAAAACTTTCCGTTTGGTGAAAAAAAATTAATTTACAGATCTCACAAACCCAGAAACTTAATGACACGTGCAACAATATGGATGAACCTCAAAAACATGTCAATCAAAAGAAGCCAGAAAAAGAAGGATATATACTGCATGAGTTTATTGATCTGAAGTTCTAGAACAGGCAAAACTACTATATGGTAACGAAAAGCAGAACATTGTTTGCCTGTAGAGAACGGGAAGAATAGAAGTGAGAAAGAGTGAACTTTTTGGGGTGGTAGAAAGGTTCTATATTTTGATTTTAATGTTAGTTACATAGGAGTATATACTTACCAAACTCATTAAATTATACATACTTAAAGATCCGTGCATCTCACTGTATGAAAATCTTGCCTCAATAAAAAAAAATGGAATATAAAAAAAGAAACTTATTTTTATCAAATTCAATTTTATGCTAAAAATGTGAATATAGATCAGCCTAGATGTATGAAACCAGCATCTGAGATAACAGGGAGGAAATTTTGCTCTTGCTATAAATTACCTTATGATTAAAGATTTATCTACGTTGGACTCTGCATGTTTCATCAGAGCACACAACAATTCCTACCAAGCAAATTCCTTGACTAACAAAGAGGATCCTTCCAAACACCTCTGAAATAATTGATAATACTTTGGTAATTCCTTACACTGTCTCTTACCCATGTATAAGGAATTTGGAACTGTGGGATGGCAGCTGTCTGTATGAAGAACATGGTGGCATCTTGAATTGAAAAGAAGCTGCTTTCCTTTGAAAGGACTGCATTCAGGATGCTTTAGAACCACTGCCTCTCCGGCGCCCCACTGGGCTTGGCCTGCAAGTAACCTCTGATGAATTGAATGTCTCTCAGTAATGCTGACCAACTGGAAACTGAATAAAATGTCTTCTCAAAATAGAGAACTAAAGCTATATTCTAAAAATTACATACAGCTGGCAGAGCTCACACAGGATCCTTAATAACTGCTTTCTCCAAATGGCCAAACGTGGGTCATGCTGGAATTGGAGCAGAATGAAGAATAGTGAAGCCTGAGGAGTTCCGGGTACTTCGAGGCCATAGTTGCACTTATAGCTTCTCATCAAGACCCATGGAACTCCTCCTCATGTCCCTGTCCTTTCATTTTCCACAATCAAGTACATTTGTGATTTCAGGTTATGGAAGAAAGGGTCTCTGTATCACTGAGACCTTCTAAGGTCCAGATGGGATCCTGGCTAGTTCACCCAATTGATGGATAAGGACAGATCCAGTTGATGATCCATACCCATGATGATCCAATTTAGGTATCCTAAGACTCTGCCTGCTCCATGCAATCATTTGTTGATCACCTTGATTTCAGTCTGAGTGATCTCTTTTGGAATCCTATATTTGCAAGAGCAAGGGTCCTCTGCATGAGAGAAGAAGAAGCTCATTCACATGGACCATCATAGAAGTATCCCTGCCCCACTTCCAACATCTGAAGTTCGGCTGTACTATGTGAGTTGAATCTCTGTTCTGCCTTTAAATTTCAGCCTGGGATGTTAAGCCAGCTGTAGGTTAAATGCAGACAGATGTGGAGGGGAGATAGAACCACACATATACATTTTTTAGAGTTTCTTCTGATTTCTAAATGAAGACCCGAAATGTCTTTCTAAAAGGGCAAAGTGATATGAGAAATCGGTATCTTTCCATGTCTCTCTATTTTCCTAAATTTCTATTATAGCATTACCCATATTATGCTTTAACATATCAGCACAAACTTATGCAACAGAATGTCAAGTGAGATTATCTTATCCTGGAATTGAGGCTAATGCTCAAAGCAGAGAACAAAAAATACTAAGTACCTCACACTCTAAATAGACCCCCATCCCTAGTAGATGAGCTACTCACATCCCCACAGGGATTATTGAGCATTATCAGGTCAGAACAGCCCCAACCAAGAAACAAACACTCTCACTCCCTCTAATGTAAAAGGAATCCTGGAGAGAAATAAGTCGTCAGCCCTGTAGGGCATGCAGTGTCTGTGGTGAAAGGCTATTATTTCCTCCCCTCTCTACTGGAAATGAAAGGGAGATGCATTCTCTCACCCCAAGCTAGGGAAAGAGGACTCCAAAAGAAGCCAATCCTGGAAATGTGTAAGAAAGGGAAACTGCATCTCCTTCCATGATGGGAAGCCTGCTCAGCTACAGAATCCAACCAGTCCCTGTGTTGTTCCATATCTAAATGCTGGGGGATTTTTATTGTGGTAAAATATACATAATATAAAATCCCCCCTTAACCAATTTAAGTGAACAGTTCTGTGGTATTAAGTACACTGACATGTTGTCAATACCATCAATCTCCAGTCATATGTAAATACCGTCACTGATTTTTGTTATCACCCAGCTATCACCACTCACAAGGTGAGAGGGTTCCTTGAGCCTAGGGACTAAATGACCTTTACTGTCTTTATTTATTGCCATGAACTCCCTCAAGCTTGAGAAAGTAGTTGAACTAAGAAATGAATTGAGAATTCTGGTCTAGAGTTTTCTGGAGGCAGCAAGACCTTCTCTACAAAATCAGGAAGACATGAAAGAGAACTGGAAATTTGGTAGCACCATATGAAGAAACATGGAGAGAAGAGAGAAAGAAGAGAGAGAGAGAAAAGCCATGAAGCCACTCAGGTAATTATCAGGCCAAGTAATGGTTTTCCCAGCCCCAAGAGAAGGTATTTGAAAAAATAATTCTGGAGACAGAATGAGATACTGGGATTCTTCAGGTATATTCCTTGGAGAGAAACGGTGAGGTGAAACTTAAATAGAAATCACCTCAGCCTAGACCACCAGGATCTAAATCAGATTGACCTCTGCCTCTCCAGTCCCTCTTTCTTACTGCAAACACTGAAGAAGTTAGGGCTTTGCAGAGACATAGGAAGCAAATATCCCAAAGCCAGACCACCATACATTTCTCCAGCTGGCTTGAGTTGAAGGTAGGAAGCAAACTTTCAATCAAGGCTACAGACATTTAAGTAGACCAGATTGATTCTTAAATACTGAAATTTATCTGTCCTAATAATCAGAAAGTCATAGAATTTTTAATAAAATTTTAAAGAAATGGTTATTCAATGACAACAGGCAACTTGACAGAATATATTATAAGAAAAATTTGAGAATTTATATTTCTACACCAAGCTATTAATTCCCTGACAAACTTGATATACAAGGGGATATGGGCTAGATGAGTGAGAGAGTGGTGTCAAAGAAATGAATGGCTCCGTATACCAATCTAAGGCAAAAGAAAGCCACTGAAGCATCTTAAATAAGTCATAATGTTGGTGTGACGATAACGCAGAGCATTGTAAAGAGTGGTGAGAAAAAAGAAAAACTAGTTAGGATGCTATTTTCATCCTAGTAAGAAATAATAAGGACCTTCTGAACCACAGCAATGACCCAGCAAATAGAAGGGGGAGGAGAATCAAGATGAGATAGAAATTACAGGATTTAAGAACAAGTTAGAAATGGGAGCTTACAATTTGTTGTGTAAGAAAAAGTCTATAATTTGGTATGGTGGAGTAGGGATAGATAATAATGACCCATCTCATCAACATAAGAAATGTGGACAAGAAAGTTTCTTTTTGTGATAATATGATGCCCCAATTGAATATTTCAATATACTATTAGTAGAGAAGATTCTGAATATTCCCAACACAAACAAATGATTTATGTCTGACATGACAGATACCCTGTTCTGATCATTACACATTATATAAATGTGTAATGCCACATTGTACCCCATAATATGTACAATTACTGTATGGTCCTTTTAAAATGAAAATATGATGACCATACACTTCAATGAGCATAGGAAAATGTGTATACTGGCACACAGCAGACCTGCACTATTTATTGAACAACTATGTTTAATGTGGGACAAGTTTGGAATAAGAGGCTCACAGGCCCAAGCATATGGATATGGTTGGCAGAGCTTGATATACTGGTCTTAAAGCTGCGGAAGAAAGATGGTATGGCAAAATGAATTTAAGATTACTAGTGTGTACCTAGCATGTAGGTACGTAGATGAAAGAGTAGCAAGATCAGAAACTTGGGGAACAATAATATTTTAAGTTCTGGGGAGAGAGAGAGAGAGAGAAGCTGTCAATTTTAAAAGGCCAGAGAGGATCCAGAAAGAACAGTGCAGAGTGGTGACTCAAAATCCAAAAGAGTAAACTTCTAGGAAGGAGTGGTCAGCAAAGGCAAATGCTGCAGAAAGGTCAAGAGAGATAAGAAGTGGAAATATCTGGTGTGTAATGACTGCATGTGGAAACTAGAAACACATTATTAACATTAGTGAAGGCAATTTCAGGGAGGTGTCATGACCAGATGCCATATGGTGGAGTTTACAAGCGAAAGAGGGATGACAAGGAGGCTCACAGTGTTGACTTTTATTTCAAGAAGTTTAAATTCAAAGGGAAACAGGAAGACAGGGTGGTAAAACAATGGTCATGGGAGGAAGTTTAGAAGAGCGGTGAGAAGGTGAGGCATAGACAGAAATGTCCAAGGAGAAGCATTGGCTTGATTTTCTGTTCATTCCCAGCCACTGAGCCTGTTTACAAACCGAGAGGGAAGAGCCCCCAGTAGAAGAGACATTGTAGACATGGGAGAGAAGATAACAAATAGAAAAGAGCAGGGAAGAGACTCAAGGTTATGGGATCAATAATTTAAGAATATTAAGTAATGGCGTTTGTTTTCAATTGGAAGAAGCAAGAGTGATTCCAGAGAAAGTACCCTTCTGATGGAAAAGCAGCATCTACATTTCAACAAGTTAAAAGAGTAAATGAGATCTTATTAAAACCTTCCCACAAAGAAAAGCCAACAATTAGATGATGTCACTGATGAATTCCATCAAACATTTCACAGAGAATGAACATCAACCCTCCACAAACTCTTCCCAAGGCCAACAAAGAGAGAACACTTCCTAATTCATTATATGTGGTCAGTATTCCTGATACCTAACTGGAAAAAAAGAAAACCAAAGAGTAATACGTCATACGTCTTATGAATACTACCAAGAAGAGGGAGGAAGAAAAGCAAAAGCAAAATGTAAGATTATATATCATATCCAAATAGAATTTATCTCTGGAAAACCAATTATGCTATACACCATGTTAATAGAATAAAGGACAAAAAAATTCACTTGATCATCTCATAGAAACATAAGAAGAATTGTATAACAAAATCCAACACTCTTTCATGATAAAACAAACTAGAAATAAAAGGGAACTACTTCAACTTGATATTAAGCATCCATAAAAACTCACATCATACTTAAAGGTGAAAAACTGAAATTTTGCCCTTAAAATCAAAATAAGACAAAGATGTTGCACACTTCTTTCAACACTCTACTGGGGGTGGGAATATTAGGCAAGAAATTACAATGCATCTAGACTGGAAAGAAAGAAAGAAAGCTGCATTTGCAGATGACCTGATCTTGTATATAGAAAACCCTGGGAATCCATATAAAAATTGAATTTGAGTTTTGTTTTGTTTTTTTGCAAACGCTTAACAACTTAGCCATCAGAACCACAATGAGATGATACCACTTCACATCCAGATGGCTATAATTGTTTTAAAAAGACAGACAATACAAGTGTTAGTACTAATGTGGAAAAATAGGAATCCTCATACATTGCTGGTGGGAATGGAAAATGGTACCACTGCTTTGAATAATCCAGCGGCATCTCCCCATCTCAAAGTCATCTGACTGGCAAACTTGATTCCTCTTTGCCATGTAACCTATTATTTCACAGGGAGTAAGAAGGACATCTTGGTGGGGCAAGTCATTATTCAGCCTACCACCGTAACTTAAAAAGTCTACTGCAAATGTCAGAAGCTTTTATTTTAAAATCAAGACTTCGACAAGAATGCTCACTACCACTGCTTCAGTTCAACACTAGAACAGAGGTTTCCTAATTGTCAGTGCAGTGCTGTTTGGACCACACTGTTTTCTAAATAAAATGCCCGCAATGGTCCTATCAAAGACAATCTACTTACAGGGGACACACAAACCTGCTAACATGCAAGTCTTGGATAAGATTTAAATCAGAACTAGCAGCTGTGTGGCGCCCAGCCTCCTGCCTGACTTCTTGGCTGGGGCGGATGCTATTCCTAAAGTACTGTGCTCTTTCTCCCGCAGATCAGGAACAAAGACACAGAATTCCCTCAATACAACCTTTGCTGCAACCACAACCCGTGGATAAGGGTTGGCACGTGAAATGAAATCTATTTGCCAATCTTGATCTAGACGATTAAAACCTGATATATAAAGAGATGAGAAAAGCCAGCTCCTTTTGTTCTGAAACCACACACAACAAAGAGAAAGTGGGAAGTTTTATTACCAGGAGATTTAATTTCCTAAAGATGGCACAGACCTTTAAATTAGTATTTAATAAACATCTAAGGGCAGTAGAATAACTTTCCCTAGACTCATTATATTCTTGATACAAAAGATACAGTAATTTAGCAGTGCGGTCTACTTAAACTAGTGTCATATATGTGTGTGTGTATATATATATATTTTTTTCTTGGTACCTAAAAATTATAAACCAAGGTAAAAGGCATTGTAGGACTAGTTTATTAAGATAAACAGCTGCTGGGGAATTAGCTCAGTGGTAGAGTGCCTACCTTGCATGCGTAAGGCCCTGAGTTGATCCCCAGTGTCAAAAAAAAAAAAAAAAGATAAACAGCTAATATAATATGGTAAATTTTTCATAAAAAATCGAAAAATTCAAACAAATATAAACTACTTTATTACTCAAAATAATTATAAACCCATATGTTAAAACTACATGTTTCTAACTTCTAAATTATCTAAAGCTTTCTAAACCATTTGAAATGTTCCAAATAGAAATAATAGCAGAATCAGGTCTCCTTTAAGTCTGTGTATAGGTGATTGTTTTCTAAAGACCCTGAATCCCACTATGTGAATTTGTGAAAACAGAGACTGCCTTATTATCCAACTCCATGGTATCATTTTTAAATAATAACTGCCCCAAACAGATCTGCTTTTTCTCTGTAAGATAAAATTGTTATTTACGTTTCTTAGCTCTGTGCTCATCGGGAGGGGAAAATCCCAGGGAGCAGGCTATGAGGCACTTTCATACACACTGAACATCACACCACTCGGGGGGGAAAAAGAGAGAAAAAAAAAAAAAAGAGATTCCACTTCAAAAATTACCCAGTCTAGCTTTTACCACAAACAACCTTCCCTTAGAGTAAGAAAGGCCCAAAACAGAATTGGTGAGATTTAAAATTTTCTCTAGCTGAGTTTAATAGGAAGGATTTTCAAAGGATGGAAGAGATTTCTTTCCTTCCCTATCATGAATCTGGGATATTTGGGGAGTTAGGGGGAAAGAGAGATGGTAATCATGGCAATGTGGCTAAACTTTTTACCTTTCTGCTACCCACCCCTTTTAGTGCTAAGTAAGGCCCAGCAGGAGCAGGCTTCTGCCTGCTTCCCTCTCTCACCTCCCATCCTCCTCAGGCCAGCATTTCTGCTGTTCCTCATGTAGGCCAAGCTCATGCATGCCACAGGACCTTTGCGTTTGCAAGTTCCTTCTTCCTAAAATGCCCCTCCCCTCCACCCCCATACGCGCCCTGGTCCTCTTCTGAAATGGTCTCCCCTGAGGTCCTCATTTGATTTACTCTTCTGAATTCCACAGGTCACTACTCAAACATCTGTCACCAACATGGCTCACCAACAGGCTCTTGACAACTGTAGCTGAGTGGTCCCCTCCCACTATTTTTATAGCACTTATTACTGTGTGTTGATTGTTCTGTCTGTCGTAGTAAAGTGCAAGTTCTGGGAGGGCAGGGGTAGACAAGAGAC
The DNA here is from genome assembly GCF_001458135.2 of Marmota marmota marmota. Lineage (NCBI taxonomy): Eukaryota > Metazoa > Chordata > Mammalia > Rodentia > Sciuridae > Marmota > Marmota marmota. Next base: position 2,775,128 of record NW_026000019.1, read on the forward strand.
CAGAGTAGTCCCTGGGGCTGAATGAATGCTCATTTGTGTACGTGTTCAAATTTAAGTGTCACTTCCATCTGTGGAAAAGGCTACGGTTTCTGCAGAGGCATCTACTTTTTAGGTCAGTTCCCCCATCCCTAGATTAGTTTCTAACCCTCTAAAATCGTGCCAGCTTCTTGTATTTCAGTCCACATCCACACTGGTATAGGTGACCCCACATTTCATTTGGGAAATGGTCAACACCCTTTACTGTGATGTATTTAAATTCTGAAGCCATAAGAATATCCTTCTCCAGGAGGTGATTAGGAATCAAACAGAGGAAGACAAAGAAAGATGGGATAAAATGTGAATGTGGGTTTTTAGGCATGTTCAAATGTTCAGTGTCGATGTCTTGGAAAACAGAAAGACCTGCAGACTGCAAGAGTCGTAGAGTAGTGAGTGCTTCAAACAGTGTTGGGTTTTTTTAGCCAGGTGCCAAATTCATTCAGTGAAACCACTTAGAAAATCCAAAGGAAAAAAATTCTAGGTTTCTTGAAGCAAGGAGGATGAGCTGAGGAGGAGAACCATCCTGCCCTCAGGCACGGGGCAGAGCTTCTTTTGAGCTGTGAGTCATCTCTCTAGGTGCGCAGGTTGGTCAGGGAAGAAAAGCAGGAAGACCGTGGTCTCACTGTGATTCATAATTAAGTCCAGAAGACTCTGAATGACACCCTGAACTGTGTAGATGCTCAATCAGTGTGCGCTGCATGAGTGTCCGGGCTGTCACCTCTCCCTCCCACATGGTAAAGTACAGATCCTACGTGGCCCTTCAGTAGGGTTCCAGGAAATGTCACACATTCTCACTGCTCTGGTTATCACAGAGCATGAGTAAGGCATCTGGTATTTTAGGTTTCCCTTCCTACCCTTGACTTCCAACCACAACACCCTATCAATGCCAGTCACATCGATGACCCTGCCAAGCGTGACACCTACATGGCAGCATGAGCAGATGACGGAGAGCTCAGACCCGGGACTAGACTGGCTGGGTTTGCAAAGCTTGGTGCATTCCTCATTGTGTGAGTCCTCTCTTAATTGTAAAATGGAGACAATAAAATTATTTAGCAGTCAGGGTTGAGGAGTGAAGATTCAATGAGTGGCATACAAAGTGCTTGGGGCTAGCACCAAATTAGTTCCCACTGGCGTGATAATGATGAATGTTTCTTCTTTCATTCAGTGCCACCACCCTTGTGGCTACCGTCACGATGTCCTGCAGCCTTCAGAGGGCCAAAGCTGTGTGAGGTTCTCAGTCAAAAGCAGCAATATGCTGTGCCACCCAAGCAGTGAGCATCGTAGTTCCCTAATGCCTCTTAGAATTCATAATGTGTTTACTCACCCATCCCTCTCTCCTCCTGCAGACCCAGATAGAAGTTCAGAGGCAACCAGGACAAGGATAACATACTGTTGCACTCTGTGATACCCCTCAGACCCCACCTCGGAGGATCTGTTACTGGGTTCGCCTTGCCTGATTCTTTTCCATAAAGAGGAAACCCATGAGGCCCTGTGCCCTGCCCACTTCTGTTCACCAGCTGCACTCAAGCATGTCCAAACCCCACCAGGATGCTAGACTCCAGGGGACCCTTCCTTCTAAACCCCCACCCAGTGTTAACCTATTCTGTATTTCCACAGTACTGAGAAAAAAAAAAAAACAACAACAACAAACCCTCCAGCTTCACTTGCTCTTAGTTGACTTAGAATTCACTGCGTTGGGGAGGCCACATAGCTGGGCAATGCGCTTTTGGCTTCCCACTAGCTTTGTTGTAGATTACATCTCTGACGTGTGGGTTACCATGATAACAGGTGCTTCAGGGACCTGAAGGCTGCTTTTGCTGAAAACACTGACTCTTCACTTGGACCTGTGGCTGTCCAGTGGGTGACTGGCATGAGAGGAAAAGGTTTGGCATCTGTCTCCACACAGTCTGTCTCTTTTGTTGCCTCAACCTTCAGGTCAGATTCTACTCTGTTCTATGTGCATCTGTTGAACATTTGAGAAATGTTTTGTTCAAAATTATAATCAAGGGCTAACTTGACTGAGCCTTGCCTAGTGTCTGCACACACACCTCTCCCCCCCCCCCCCCCCCCCCCCCCCCCCCGCCCCCCATTTCAAGTCTAAAGATACTTACCAGCAGCCATGACTGGGAAAGTTTAGACAATGGAAGAAGTAAAAAAAAAAAAAAGATAAAGAGGTCATTCCTGAGTTCCTGAAAAATTTCTGCCAATTCCCAGAAAAGCCATGAATATTCCTCCCTTTGTTGGCTTCTCTCTCTCCTGCATTATTTCTATCCTACATCTGTACCCTCTCAAGCCCCTGGAATTGAGCAGCTGATCTGTGAGCAGAGCGGTTCACCATCCCATGGTTGAGCATTTTCTAGAGCTTAGACTTTCCATTCCACACCTGCAGCAACCTATCTTGGCGTAACCTGAAGCATAACAGATCTCTCCTTAGAGGAACTCTATGGCTGGTTATGGAAATGACATTTTTTTTTAACCCACTGTAACAAAAAAATTTAAAAAGGGCCGGGCGTGGCGGTGCACACCTGTAATCCCAGCAGCTCGGGAGGCTGAGGCAAGAGGATCACGAGTTTAAAACCAGCCTCAGCAACTTTGCAAAGCCCTAAGCAACTTAATGAGACCTGTCTCTAAACAAAATATAAAAAAGGGCTGGGGATGTGGCTCATTGGTTGAGTGCCTCTGAGTTTAATCCCCAGGACAAAAAAAAAACAGTGGGTTGCATTCTTTGGAGGAAAAAAACTTCTCTTTAGTATCCCCCCACCTTGGCCCCTCCTGACAATGGTCCTTAATCCTTAATTCCTGGCAATGGAGAATCCTGATTTGAAATTCAGGAACAAGAGAAGGCGCATCCCTGTGCACAGTGCCATGTGGGAAAACAAGAAGGAAAGCACACCTGGACACGACGAAACACGTGAATCCAAAGCTCTACAAAGCAGCATGAAGCCCATTTTTGCTGAAATAAAACCCCATCTGTCCCACACAATCATTTCTCCCTTATTAAATAAGATGCCAAGTTACTTTCACCAGATTGGCATTTGGCCTATTGAAGAACAAGCATCAGTATCTCCCTAAGTTTGTTCCTGGATGTGAACAATGGTGATTACTGTAGTTTGTGGATCTTCCCCATCAAAACAGCTGAGTGATTGGCAAAAGGCAGGCTGAAGAAAGGCAGGGTGGAGTACGCCAGTATCTATCGTCGTCATTTGCCAGTGTAATGCAGACTTGTCAATTATCCTGTCATGCATCAACTTATGTTGAGTTCGAAAACAGTAAATGTCATACAAAAGTATAAGTGATTTATACACAAGACTACTTAAAATCTGCCATGCAATGAAATGAGATGCACCAACAGATTGCACGGTTTGTGGTTATTACCAACAAGGGAAAAAAAATATAAAACAATAACAAAAAAAGAAAAGAAATAACTATTTGAGAGCACTCCAGAGCAGGAGCCCCTTCTCAGCCCCTTCCTATCTCTAGGAACATTCAATCCATCAATCTGACTAATAATGCTTTGGTACTTTAAGTAACAAAAGCTCTAGCACTCAAATCAAAAGCAGTCTGTTCCCTGCTGCACTTTGTAACCATCTGACAAAATGCAAAAAGGCCTTGCTAAAGGCAGGGGGAGGGAAAAAAAAAAACCCAAAACAGAAAACTCAAGATAGGGTATAAGCTATAGCTAAGTAACCCTACACATGGTGGTGACCTATTTGAAACAGCCAATCTTCCATTTGTATTTTGAGGCTAGTCCTTTGGAATCACAGTTTTTAAACGGAAGCATATGAAATGTTTTGCTTTCATTGTCAGATCCGTTACCAAGAACAAAACAAGTTCAGAGACAAGAAATCAGAAATTGGTCACACACCTAGCTTCTCTTTTATTTTTCATTCCCTGCTCCGCTATCCCATCATGGAGGCTGCTTTGATCTGGGGTTTCTATTACTTCCTATCTGTTGACATGACTTCAATCTGTCTCCCGCCTTCCCTCCCCTCACTCTCGCTCTTGGCTTTGTTCTGTCTTCCTGTGTGAATTCTGACCTGTTTCCACAGCTGTTCTACCCTCTGGGTTGGCTTCTTGCACTTGGATCACATATTTTATCCTTTCCGCCCTATTCACACTCCATACTGCCTGGGCCACTTTCCGTTTTGCCCTTTGGCCTTATCGTCCTCAATGGTCTTTACTACTTTTTTTTTTCTTTTTACTGCTATTTTTTTCTCTAGTACTTTCACTCTGGTTCCTTTATGTCCCTATATTGTCCACATGCTAGCCATCAAACATTCAATGCACCAAATTGGTTTTATCATTGCACAGCCAATTTTCACAGCCAAATCTCTGTTCTTCTTTTCCACAGTCCACCTGGATGTTTCTATACAAAGCCAGACTAATCTCAGCTCAAGCAGACACTGACCACACATAATCAAACAAAATACAGAACAACTCTAAATTATGCTAGCCTATCACAAGGAAACATTGAATTCTTTATCTAACAAAACTGAAACATAGATGGTTTCGTAGAAGAGCAAATTGCATGTCCCAGCTACCATCTCTGAAGTATTATATTAATTATTGTTATGTTTATGGACTTCACTAAACATTAACAAAATCCACTGAGAGAAAGGATTTTCTCTAGAAAAGGGACACATGGGAGCCTCCAACCTGAAAGATCAACCTTGTTTTTTAATTCTTCAGTAATCAAGGTGGAATTGTGGCCTCTGCAGTTTATGAGACAGGGACGTCTGTCACATTCTTTTTTTCAGATAATCTGACAAGCCAGTCTATCTGATACAGATACGAGCAATGATACAAGTGAGCAATCACATCTCAGTATATATCATGCCTTACTATTTTGTTTAAAACTGCAAATGAAGAGCTGGGGACATAGCTCAGTAGCAGAGCACTTGGGTTCCATTCCCAGTGCTGCAAATAAATAAATAAAGTCATTTTACCTAAGTCTTTCTGAAATGTAAGACTTCTGCTGTTTTTTACATTACTCTTTGACATCATCAACAACAAAAATTAGGACACAAACTCTAGGTTCACATATCATGAGTCATTATCTCTCAAGCTCTAAATTGCTCCTGCATCATAAGGAAGGTGCTGCTGAGAGGCACATTATCCCCTTTATTTATCACTGAACACAGTTCTGTGGGTGTGTATTTAAACAGGACTATTACAACGGAAAAGTGACATGGTTCATGACTCCTGGTAGTTTACTTTCTAAATCAAAATGATATTATAAATATAAAAAGAGATATCTATTCTGCAAATAATATTGAAAAAAGAGTACTACTAGAGTAAGTTCGTCCACAGAAATAAACATTCTAAATTCTTTTACCAAGGAAATGACATAACAGTGGGAGATGTATGTGAAATCAGACCCAACTGTGTTCAGATCCAAACACTCCTGCTACTGGCCTTCGAGTACCTGGGCAAGTTATTTAACTTCTATGATCTTCCTTTTCTTTTATTTTCATCTGATTTTTAAATATCTTCAATTGAAAGCAATAAAAAAATGTTTTTTACTTTTTCTTACTATTCAAAAACGTTCATCCTACCACAGCCCCTGCTGAGCACACTCCAGAATACTAGCCTTTCTCTGTTCTTGAAACTTCCAGCCTAAAGAGGTCATCCCAAGACCTTCTCATGTCTAACTCTTCATCTCTCAGCCCAAACTTCTCCCACCCAGAAGAGAAACTGGCCTTGTTCAGTGGCTCCCTATCCTGTTTCTGTTCCGTCATCTTTGTGGAACATGAGCTCGTTGCTATTATTTGTTAGTCTCATTATTTACTGATTGACCGCCCACACACACCAACACACACACACACAGAGCAATCTCTGTGAGAGAACTTAAACACCTGGTTCATTGTCAAATCAGCCCAACATTTCAATCTGACCCTGAGCAGTAGAAAGCCAGGTTAGTAAATGAGGTTATAATCTTGGAAAGAGCATGCTGGTCCCAGTGTGAACAATGGATTGGTTCTGAAAAAGACAAAACCATGGAGACAATAAAAAGACCAGTGTTTGCCAGCAACTAGAAGAGCACAGACGTTGTTTAGGGCAGTGATCCCACCCTGTAGGACACTATGATGGCAGATGCATGTCATTATACATTGCTCAGAAGCCACTAAATTTAAGGACATGTCCACACAGATTCACCAATCATAACAAATGTGCCACCCTGCGGGGGATGCTGACAGCGAGGGAGGTTGCATGTGTGAGGGGACGGTGCTTATGAAAACTCTGTGTAAGGAAAACCAATCCTCCAGATGGGGAGGCTGGAAGAAGACTGTGACGTAATCAGGCCTATATGATAGAGACCTAAGCTACAGTTACAGTAGACTGCTTTACAGGCTAGGTCCATGTCCTGATGGTGTCTAAGTGTCCCTCTTAAAGCCAAACATTTTCACATGGACACAAACACTTGGGTATGATCAACCTAGCATTTAGTAAATTGTACTCATTACCTACATGGATCTACCTTTTTTCTCCATATTTATTAAAAAATCATATAATTTAAAAAATATATTATTTTGATCAGCCAGATCCTAATAGGCTTTTTTTTTTTCCAGTACTCAGGACTAAACCCAGGGCCTAATGCATGCTAGGCACTCTACCATTGAGAACACACAGGCTTTTTTGTTGTTGTTGTAGTTGGACACAATACCTTTATTTTATTTATTTTTATGTGGTGCTGAGGATTGAACACAGTGCCTCACATGTGCTAGGCGAATGCTCTACCACTGAACCACAAAACCAGCCCTTTTTTATTTTTATTTTGAAATAGGGTTTTTTTGCCAAGTGTCCTAGACTGGCCTCAGCTTGTGATCCATCTTCCTGTCTCAGCCTCCTGAGTAGCTGGAATTAAAAACATGTACCCAATCTCCAGTTTGTAATAAACTTGTAATGAGTTTATAGTCAACTAAATCCTAAAGATATTTATAAGAATATACTATCAAAACATTTTCTCTGTTTTTTTAAAAATATCTTTTGGTTTCATACCAACCTACTAGGTTATTGCCATCCTTTGATTCCTCATTCATCCAATATAATATTTGGCTATTCCATCACTCCAAGATGGGTGTCACCTACATATTTTATAAATATATCTTGTGTATTTTTATCCTATTGCAGGAAATGATTTTTTTATAAGCAACTGGAGAGTGCAGGGATTTTTCACAACCTATAAATGTCCTTTGCCTCTCCTTTCAAGCTGTGTTCTATACACTAAATTACAGTACAAGGAAGAGGCTGCCCAGAAATTTCTGCGTTTCTTTATGAAAAATAAAAAAAAAATGAGTGAAAAAAAATTGACCCATATAGAGCCAAGAAGTCTCTTTGTGACAGAACTAAAGAATTCCATCACATGTTTAAGGTTTTTTTGTTTGTTTGTTCCCATCAATTTTAATATCCATTCATTCATCAATCGAATCTCTTTGCCATTAGTTGTCTCATTACATTCCTCTATCTTACCCATCAAGACAACAGTTAAAAATGGGGGCTGTGTTGACACCTAAGCTTGTAACCAACCAGCCACCACTCTAGATCAACACAGCCCTGGTTAGAAATGACAAACCCTGCCTTCCTGGGGCCTGCATTCTAGAGGAGCAGATTCTAGTGGCACTGAAATCTGGCCTTTCTGTAATTGCCCATTTATTCTGCTTACTAGCTTTCCTAAGAGGATTTTTAGGTCAGGGTACCCTTAAAATTCCATGCTGCTTCTTTGTATTTTCCTTCATACCTTGCCTCCTTCTGGTTTCATGCATGGCCTTTTAAAATTCTGTACTCAACAGACTGGTTCTGAGACAGAGGCATTTATTTCTTTGGCTTCCTCCCCTGTCTGCATACTGCTTGTGACCACAGCTGGGGACAGACAAATTTGCTTCCAGCTCTGGCTGTTCCTCCAGCAAATTATTCAACTTCTCCGCCTGTTTTCTCATCTATAAAGTATAAATAAATAGAGGTACTGCAGAGCATTGTTGTGAAAAATAAATGGGCTAACTGATCGGAAATACTCAGCAAAGTGACCAGGATAAAGGAAAACCTTGCGATTTATTTATACAAGGTCTTATCCTCTTGGTTTATGCTTCCATTGAGTTTCTAACGATGTAATCGCATCTTGTTTTGTGAAATTGTAAATCTATATTCTAGCTCAGAAGTCACCTTCTCCGTGGTTCCATCTTTGCTCCTCCCTGTCCTTATTAGGTCAACCATCTACGAAGTCCTCTAGCCCAGGCAATGTCTCACCTGTAAAACTGCAGGCTCCATCAGGGCCAGGAGGCTAGTTTTCGGTCTTATTCACATTTGAGTTTCCAGCAATTAATACCATGCCTGACATATAAAATCATGCAAATATATGTGGAAAGAACTGATTGGATTTAAGAGACATCTGTACCCATGCTGGCTTTCCCTACTCCCTTTTTCTGTATACTATTTCTTTGAGGTAGTTAGGTGAATCATCTAACGGAAGAATGACAAGGCACTCTCAGTTCCCTTCAATTATAAATCACTAGCCACATTTTTTTGTTCATTAGAATTAAGTCAAGTTCACTCTCCTCACGGATGCTTATTAGACTTAGGTAATAACTACATTCATCTTGAAGGTTTAACATGCACTAAAACTATGCCTATGACTTCTAGCTTACTGTTTGCAGATTTTTCTTATGGTGGTTGTCATAGATGTATTTGAGCACAAAAATATGGCAGCATTTTATGTGCAATAGTTGACACATTGAAGTCTATGATAATCTACTAAGTATGCCCATTGGTACCATGCCTAATCTAAATATTAGTAGTCCAACCCTGAAGATTGTAAGGCTAGGGAGGTAATGAGGATTCACTAAGAATCTATTGGGTGCATAGCATTGTAGTAGTTACTATGGCAATATGGGGGGGGAATCTATTTAAAGAGCAAACTTTATATTAAAAAACACAAATGGCACTTTAGTTAAATAAACGTGAGAAACCAGGGCTGCTTCTCTTGCAGGAGTTCAGTCTGATACCACAATCTTGGGCCTTCTTTGCAAAGAAAAGCAGAGTAACATATGGCAGGTTTTGTAGCTGTGAAAGTTAAGAAGCTGCCCGTGCCAGTCCACACAATCCAACCCCAAACACAGACCTCTTTGGTTATTTTCATTATCCTGTGATGAAAGGAAAACACACAGGGCATTTTTTTTAATTTTTTATTTTTTTTATAAAATAATTGTCACTATGTGAGGAATAAGCTGATAATAGACCCTTAGTGAACACAGAGGTAGACATGGCCTATGAGAGACGTTTATGTGGATCTGTGTCATCTTTTTCCTTATCACTTTAATGTGATTATTTCTTGGTGACTGCCATCCCTACAATGCAACATACTCTGTTGATGCCTGCTAAAATTTCTCAAGTTCAAGAAGTCAAAAAGGGGTTGAGGTTGTGGCTCAATGGTAGAGCACTTGCCTAGCATTTGAGGCACTCGGTTTGATCCTCAGTCCCACATACAAAAACAAATAAATAAAATAAAGTTATTATGTCTATCTATAACTTAAAAAAAAAAAGACAAAGGGGCCAGACAGGACTGGTCAGGAGGCTCTGTGCATGGCCTCTCCTCCCCTCACATGGTGCCAATCTTCTCTCAGGACTCAGATTAACCCAAACACAAGTAAAACTGCAACAACATTCACTAAAAAATCTCCTTAAAGACAGAAAAAAATCCCAAAGTCATATATATATATATATAT
>NW_026000019.1:2784900-2835134 GCF_001458135.2 Marmota marmota marmota
ATATATATATATATTTAAATTTTGTAGTATTTTACACAGACATACATTTTGTGATGATTCACAAATTATTATTTCATAGGTTGGGGTAGAAGAGGCTGCTCTCTGTCATGACGTGATTGAAATTTTTCTGTATAGTATTTGTTTGAGGTAGTTGGGTGAATCATTCATAAAGGAGAGTTGACAAACATTTTCAAAACAATAAAAATATAAGTAAATTCATCCACTAAATGTAATCATTAATTCTAATGATTTCATTAGTTTCTGTCCCCAACTCCTCATCATTATGAGGCAAATATACAATAGGTGACAAATGTCATATAATATTGATACTGCCAGTATCTAGGATAGAAGTCAGAAAAATGTAAAAACTGGTCAGATCTTGACTGTTGTATGTGCTGATAAATGAAGTTTTGCTGGAACCTAGTAATGTCCTTATATACTCGTCCTTACATATTGTCTCTGAGTGCTTGTCTGTTGCAATGATAGAGTTGTACAGAAGTGACAGAAACTGAATGATCTACAAATACTAAAATATTTACTACCTGGCTCTTTACAGAAGATTTGCTGACTTTTGCTCTAGAATATACAAAGCTCTAACAAGGAAGGAAGGAACAAAAGAAAAAAGGAAAAAAAAAAACAGGAAAGAAGGAAGACCAATCTCTTTAATAAGTAAAATAAACTACTCTTTAGTGGTTGCAAAAGCCAAATCAAATTGACTATAGAGCAAAGGCATAATTTTCAAACTTTGTTGTAAAAAGACTTCAACAAATTTGCCAGTCAGCAGTTATGGGTGATACTAGTTGTGTTACTAACATGTTCCAAATGCTCTGGTAGCCATTTTATATACATCATTTCTGGTGTTTAAAGTTAACTCTCCAAATAACTTTACTGGACACATCCATTTTACAGCTAAGGAAGCTGAAACCAAGAAAATGTTCTTAAGATTATTGCTGTGGATTGGATGCCTATGTCCTCCTAAAATTCCTGTGTTGAAGTGCTAGTCCCCAATGTGATGGTATTTGGAGATGGGACCTCTAAGAGGAAATTAGGTTCCGATGAGGTCATGAGGGTGGGGTCTTCATGAGGCATTAGTGTCCTTATGGGTAGAAATAAGAGAGCTTGTTTCTCTCTCTACTATGTGAGAAGAAAGCAAGACGATGGTCCTTTGTAAATTAAGAAGAGAACCCAACAATATTTGTACCCTAACCTCAGACTTCTAATCTCTAGAACTGTGGGAAATAAATATGTATTGTTTAAGCCACCCCATCTATAGTTTTTTGTTATAGCAGCCCAAGCAGACTAATACAAGAACAGAGATCTATCCAGCTCCAAAGCATATATTCCAGGTGTCTGCTAAGCATTTTTTACAAACTTCATCAGGAACGTCCTTCATAAGCAACACTAAGCATGAATTAAACAACAAATATCTCTGGCATGTTTCTGCACCCTGCAATGAGAAAATACTAATAAAAAAGTATTTATAGAAATATTTCATTAAAAATGAAGGAGTCACGGCAACATCTGCTTCCATCTCCCTTTTGAAACCAATTGAAAAATTGAGAGACAAAATGAAACACAATAAATAGAAATAAGACACAACTCCACACCATGATCAATGAATAAGATGCAATGAACCTTGATTTATATCTAGGAAGTGCATTAAGAGCAGACACAAGAAGCTCTTGTCAAATGGTGCATGATTTATTTATCTGCTAATTTGTTTTTCTTCAAATCGAGACTTTGCATTGAAGAAATCATTTCCCCCCAATCTGAACAACTGAGCATATCAGTCCACACAATTTATTTAAACTGACATGAATACCACTGGAACTCTACAAGAAATAAATAGACTTGATCTTATCAGTTTGTCATAATCCCCTTCAATATTCACCTCTTCCTAATTTCTGTCTCCTTATCATCTCAATTTCTTTCTGCTCATTTACACAGATTACCTTTTTTTTTTTTTTGGAAGTATTGGGGGTTGAACCCAGGGATGCTCTACCACTGAGCTACATCCCCAGACCTTTTTATTTTTTGTTTTGAGAAAGGGTTACCTAGACCAGCTTTGAACTTGTGATCCTCCTGTCTCAACCTCCTGAGTCACTTCAATTACAGGTGTGAGTTATCACACCTGGTTCCACAGGTTATATTCACTCCTACTTTACATCATATAAAATAAGAACCAGTAAAAACAAATAGCTGCTTTATTCTTTTCATCGCAACTTTTATTTTATTGAAATATCCAAGTTGTCACATATCCAGTATTCTGGCCAAAGGGAACACTTGCGGTTTTTTTTTTATATACAAGGAATACTGTATTTATGTTTATGAGATTCATCCACAATCATTGCACATGTTGATGATGCAGGTATCAGTAGCTTATTTATTTTTATTGCATAGATACAACAATTTGGCTATCTCTTTAGTTCTTGATGAATCTCTGGGTTATGTCCATATTTGGGCTGCTATGAATAAATCTAACATGAATATTCTTTCAAGTCTTTTTGTGAATGTGTGTTCATTTTAGAAGGTGTGTGTAGCTAGGTGTGGGATGACTGGGTGATGGGGAAGGCCTTTGTTTCACTTTATTAGAAACTGGAAAACAGCTCTCCAAAGTCATTATAATATAGTTGCAGTTTTTAAATATTCCACATTCAACTTTCTTCGTTCTGCACCCTTGTTCATTCTCCTCTCACTTGCTGCAGTGTGCATCCAGTGATTATGTGTGGAATTATACAATCCTTTGGGTCTATTTCATTGGCCTCATCTTCCAGGAGGTGTTTCTATCCCCAATTCCCACACAACCAGCCCAGACTCATTTTTTCTACTCTAATCTCTCTTTGCATGATGTATTACTTCTCCTAGGGCCTTTTTCACTCAGCTTTTCCTATTTTGCATATTATGAAAGCAAGATTATTTTGTGTACCATTGCATCCCTCAGGCCTAGCTCACGGACGGTACCAAGCATACAGCAAGCCCAGAGTCAAGATTTGTTAAAATGAGTGAATTGTTATTTCAATATATACCTTATCTCTTTCCTAAGATTACAAGTTCCTTGATGACAGAAATCATATTTTAATTTCTATAATACCTGGGATTTTTGGCATGAAAATTGTTAGTTGAACAAATATCTGATGTGTTTTTATAAAAATCATTTTAATGAAAGGACATGACTGTTACAATAAAATTCAATTTGGAGAACAGGTACAATAACCAGTGGGTTTAAATTTTTTCACATGGTTCCAATAACCTAAATTTTTCATCTGATTAAAATCTACTTGTTTGTTACAAGGTGAAAGTGAAAGTATATAAATATATAAATGTCCTTTCCCAAATCTTTATTTCAAATCAGAGTTGATTTCATATAATGTTTTCATAATACACATGTATGCAAATGTAGTCACAGAGATTCTTAAATATTAATCAAGAGTACTTAAGTCTTTGGTTGTTCCAACTGATTCTCATTTGATAGGAAATTTAATTTTTTTGAAAAGGCTGTTGTATTAAAACTCAATTATTTCTAAAGATATTGTTGTATTAATATACTTCATTTTAAATCACCAGGCATTGTAGTAAATGACGACAACATAATTAATGTATAATTGGGATAAAGCTTCTAGCATATGAAGCTAAATTTTTTTTCAAGATAATTATAATATTATAATTCATAATTATATAATTATAAGGTCATCTAAACTTATGAAATGAGTTCTTATTACAGAAAGAAGGTGGAAAAAAATAAAACCTTTCTAAACTCTTGCTCCATTATTTAGAATATCCATTCACCTCCTGAGCCAAAGGAGGTATTTCAGGATTCCTGTACATAAAGCTGTTTAATAGATGTCCTCAGATATTTTACCTGCCATTACAAAACTTGGGTATTATGAGAAATGTTATAGCACAAAATGTACTTTATTGTCAGTGGAAATTTAAGAGGAACTGTGGACATGACATTGAATTCCAATATTTTATTTAACTAGGCTAAGAGATGAATTTTCAATTTAGAAAAGGCAGAAAGAGAAAAAAAAATTTAAAACAGACATAGCAACTTTGCTTGGTAAAAGAAAAATGCAAACATAGATACTAAATCTTTGGTAGTTGTTATAACAAATACGATGTCTTAAAATCTTAGGATTGTTTAGGGAAGATTGCTTGGAGAAGGTGGTGTGCTCAGGCTGATATTTTTAAACGTATATTTTCATCATTGAAACCAAGGGTCTGAAACTTTTTCTGGAAAGGGCCAGATAGTAAATATTGTCTTGCAAACCATAATGTCTCTGTTGCAACTACTCAATTCTGCCTTCAGAGCTCAGAGAAGTCATAGATGATGTACAAACAAATGGACATGGCTGTGTCTCATTTGCATTTTTCAGTAGACTTTTTAACTCAATAAAAGAGTAACATTTCCTCACCATCACATCACCCCACTCAGTCTTTTAATAAGTCTCATTACTGGGCCATAAATAAAAATGCTTCCACCACACACACAAAAAAACATATTTGCATGATATATTTTAAAATGTAACCAAGGACTTCCGATGTCAGCTCCAATGTGAAAAGAGCCTCGAAGTCATTACTTCTGTTCTTACAATAAGACAATAGCTTAAAAAGTAGAAAATCAATGGCTTTTCTTCTATCAATTAAAGAAATGAGGCCACAGGGAAACCATCACCCTGATATCCAGAGACAGTCAAATATAGAGAAAAATAGCCAACTTCAGCTTACCTGGAACAGAAGCCACTAGTTCCATAAACTCATAGGAACACTCAATTGGTAATTTTGACAAATTGCTGGAGGCAGAGTGTGATTAGCTTCAAGAGTGAGAAACACCTGGGGTCCAGCCTTTTCTGGGTTTTACTTCCAGGCAACCTTAACAGATTCTCACAGTAAAAACCTGTGAGAGGTTCTGTCCAGCTGAGAGGGCGAAAAAACTATGCCACTTTTTTTTTTTCACACAGGGCAATAAGAAAGTCTCCATCTTTAATAAACCCAGAGTATTCTTCATAACCAAGTCTTACTGTTCAAGAGAGATTACTTTATCAGAATCTTATCTACCTTGGGCCTTGTTGTCCCATTTCATCTAAAGGAAGAAATAAAAAGTCTGAGAAACATTTCTGAAGCTCATAACCCAAAGACTCATGACCACCACTGAAAGACTAAGATTTCATCATAAGATTATAGAACACCACTTCTCCAACACACCTTAGCTCCTCATCAACAGTCCTCCAGTGTAATAACAGTGACTATTATCCAATAAAGTGGCAAGGCAGACCAATTGAGCAGGCGTCCTCAGGGAAATCTAAGAACAAGGGAGAGGGGGGGAACAAGGGCACCTCAAGGAAACAAAAACCTCTTGCACCCACAGCTATGGGAAGCATTAAATATGGCCCCAGCTTAACATAATATCTGTGCCATATTTGAGTCTTGTTCTCATGCTTCTTTTCTCACTTTAGCCTGTGGTTTTCGGTATACTTTGTAATTTTCTGGTAAAAACCAAAGATAATACATTGGGCAAGAGATATTGAAATAAATAGGCCTTTAAAGAGTTAACACCTAGAAATGACTTTCCATGCTGGCTGGTATGGTAAGAGAATATTAAGTTTTATGGAAAAACTGCCAAAATATTACTACAGTGGTTGTACCATGGGTGTTCCTGCCAGCAAGAAATGAGAGTTTCTGTCCTCCACATCCTCACCTATGTCAGTGTTCTGGATTTGGGGCTTTCTGGTAGCACAGAGGGATATCTTATTGTTGTTTTAATTTGTACTTTCCTGATAACCTGTGAAGTGAGGCATTTTTTTTTCATATACTTATTTCCATTTTTTAAAAATATTTTTTTAGTTGTTTGATGGACATTGATTTATTTAATTATACACAGTGCTGAGAATTGAACCCAGTGCCTCACATACGATAGGCAAGTGCTCTGCCACTGAGCCACAACAACTCCAGCCCTTATTTTCCATTCTTTGGTGAGGAATTTGTTAAGGTCTTTGGCCCATTTTGAATTTGGGTCCTGTGTTTTCATGCTGTTCAGTTTACACCTATGTGTATTTTGTAAAACAATCCTTTCTGTGTCTTTTGCAAATATTTTCTCCTGGTCTGTGAATTGTTTTCCCATTCTCTTGACAGTGTTTCTCCTATAGCAAAAGCTTTTAATTTTGATGAAATTTAGCTTGTCAATTTTTTTCTCTCACAATCATGCCTTTGATGTTGTATTTAAAACGACATGATCAAAGACAAAGCCATCTTGATTTTCTCTGGTTATCTTCCAGGAGTCTTATAGTTTTGTATTTTAAATTTAGATCTGTAGTCTATTTTGAGTGGATTTTTATAAAGGGTATAGGGTCTATGTCTAGATTTACCTTTTGCATATGGATGTCCAGTCGTTCCATGTAAAAAAAAAACACAACTATCGTTTCTTCAATGAATTGCCTTTGCCCCTTTGCCAAAGATCAATTGAATAATGAGCCCATCAAAGACCTTCTTCATCTGTTTCAGTGGTTTTGATCTCTAGAATTTCCTTTCGATTATTTCTTATAATTTCTATCTCACTGTTTATATTACCCATCTGTTCTTTCATGCTGTCTACTTTTTTCATTAGAATCCTTAGCATATTAATCATGGTTGTTTTAAATTTACAGTCTGATAATTCCAACATCCCTGTAATACCTGAGTCTGGTCTAATGGTAAAATTGCTGTCTCTTCAAACTGAAATTTTGCCTTTTAGTATGCTTGTCATTATTTGGTGTAAGCCAGACACAATGCAAGGCCTGTGGTAAACAAGCCTTTAGTGACATGGTAGTGACCTACAGGGAGACAGGGAAGGTTCCATAGTGATATGATTAAGTCTTAGTCTTCTAGTGAACCAATACCTCTGGATTATGAAGTTCACAAGCTCTTCTCGGTTTCCCCAGCCCAGATCCCTTGAGGTAGGATAGGAAGGCTGAAGAGGGCTAAAGGTGCCTATTTTCTTTCCTTACATCAAGACAGTACCAGGCTGGAGTTGGATATTTCCTTTCTCTAAAGTTGGATAGTCTCTAGTAAAACCCCAAGTTTTCCTTTAGTAAAAGAGTTTCTTCTCTTAAAGGCAGACCTCGCTAAGAAGAGCAGAGTGCTCCGGGCATTCTTTCCAAATGCCTACTGCCCCCTTCCCCTGAGCAAGAGGGGATTTTTCTCCAATCCTTATTTAAGAACCTGTAGAGCTGGTAGAGGTAGAACTGAGAGCACGGTAGGCCCTCCCTGTGGCTCAGCCTGACAGGAGTGCTCAGACTCCTCCACACTGAGCCTCCAGCAATTCTTCCATTATGTTTCCTCCCCTGGTGCTGGTTCACATGGAGCTTTCTGCTTCAATTAGGTTGTGATTCTCAGAATCTGTCTCTTTACTTTGGGGGTCAGTAGTTTGCCCTTGGTGCTCTGATAAATCTAAGAAGAACTGTTTGATTTTTAGTTTAATTTTTTTTTAACTGTTAAAACAAAGTGACAGCTTTCAAACTCCTTACATACGGGACCAGAAAACAGTGTCAAAGAAAAATACTGCCAGACACTAGTTATAAGCAGCAAGACATATTTTATGCAGACTACTAGTGAAGGGAGGAGAGACTGCAGCATTAACCGAGTTTAACTCCAACTGAGACAAAGGTGACTGTGGTTTTTCCATTTTTAACAGTACAACAGAGAAAGAACTATGGGAGACAATAGGAAGTAAACAGGGTGGACAAAAAATTGGGGGAGGGTTGTGTAGAAGAGTAGGGGGAAAAGAATTCCAGAAACAAGATTACATAGAGAATTACTGTAAATGGTTTGTGAAGGTAGGGTGGGATAATGGACACTTGGCAATTTGGTGGTATTGTGTTTTCAAAAGCACAAAGTCAGCAATGAGAACTGGGATCACCTTTAGAAACAGGTACAGGAGGCAGCCAGGTAAAAGTTCCATAAGTCTCTTAGCATAGTGTTGGGACAATTCTTTTGTGCCATATAGGAGTCCATATTTCACAATTGTATTTGACCAATGATCTAAAACAGTAAGTGTGCAATGATTTGATAGTCCGCAAGGTTAATGAATGCTTAACTTGCACAAACACTAAATTATTATAGCCCTATAGAAACCTAATATTAAGATGTCATTTAAGGTGAAAGTTGCAGCCAGGCTAAAGCGTGATCAAGTCTCTGAGCACAGTGTTGGAACAAGCCTTTGGTGCCATAGGAGTTCAAATTTCATAATTATATTTGAACAGCACTCTAAAACTAATAAGTGTGCAATGATTTTGTAGTCCTCAAAGTTAATGATTGTTTAACTTGCACAAACACTTGATAAATTATAACAGCCTATAGAAAGTAACATTTAGGATGTCATAGCTTAAAGGATCTGTTTAAAAGTGGCCATCTTGAATACAATTAACAATTTAAATTAGACTATCCTTTGTATCCAACTGTATTTATGCTTAACCCTCAAACATCCTTTGAACACAGTTTGTCTTTCTACTGATTTCCTTTCTGATAATTTAATTAAACTGTGCCATGTAATAACCAATCTATGTATTTGAGAAATTTATTTTAATGCCTATCAAATCTTTTAACATCTATCCTGCCCAAAAGATGAAGCTCTACCTCAGCTTCAATTCAACTCCCTTCAGAAGAGCTTCACACACTTAAAAAAAAAAAAAATTACTTTTTCTTGGAAACAATGTTTCAGCACTTGATCTCTGCTCTGTTATTATGAATGATGTATAAAGATTGCATATTGGCTGCTCCATAATATTTTAATTTTTGATAAACAATGGCTCTTCCAAAGCAACTAGGAGTATAATATAAAGGTAATCTAAATTATAAATAGAAAGTCTACAGTATGTACGTTTTGTCAATACAGGTCTACCTCTTTCATTGGAAAACCTTGGAATCAGATGCATTTGGCAACTCAGAATTTTTTGGATTTTAGAAAAATAATACACTGCCTACCATATTTATTATGTAACACTCACAGTGGTGTCTAGAACAGCTCCACAGGATGTAACTCAATAATAATTTTGCAGCAAAATATATAAATATTCACACTAAGTGTGGTTGTGATAGATAAAAACATACATAACCCCATGTTAGTTCAAGTTAAGTTCCACACCCAAATGCATTTTGGTGCCAAACTTATGAAAAATTTTGACTTTGCCAAGAATTTTAGATTCTTGGCATATACTTAATGCTCAGAAAATTCTCTTTGCCCAAATCTAAAATAAAATGGTTCAAAAGGTAATTCTCCCTCTCTTCAGTATGTCATATGATGGCCTGTGAACCTTGATGGCTGTGTGCTTTTTTCCTTACTAAACTAAGGTCTTTCAAAATAGATCAAACCCATATCAAACCAATGTAGGAAATCACAATTAAGGCTAAATGTTATCCCTAATAATCTGTAACAACACTAACTTTTCTTCTTCCTTCCAAATTCCTTTTGATTGGTGAATGTGTATAATACTTGATAGCATTATTTCCCTTGGGGGATATGTAGCGTACAGATACACACTGGTTGGTTGGTTGGTTGATTTTCATTTGGGTGTTCTTCAAATGAAATACTGTGAGTCTCTTTGTCTACACACTCGTGCATGACAACATCTAGCTCCTATGCTCCTCTGAACACACTCTGTCAAGTCCCTTCTTGGCATGCTCCCTTTGGGGCTGATATTTTGACAAGCATCTGATACGCTGTAGCTCTCAAAATCCATTTCTTATTTAGCAAAGGAGTCAGAATGACCACGGGATTTATGCACCCTCTCCGCTCTCCCTCACATGTCCCTTCAGAGGTTTTCTGTGACAGGCAGTTTAAGAAGCACTGTGCTAAGAGACAGCTCTCCTCTCAGTCCCTCAACTGCTACTTGAAAATTAGTTTGAATGTAATTTCTCTTCCATTTTTCCACCAAAAGACTTCCTTCACAATCAAGCTTTATCCACGCATTTATCATTGTCAGAAAAGATGAATGGCAAAATTATCACACAGAAGAAGATTAAAACTCAATGTTTTAATACTTTTACAATCATGTTCTATTATTCTTCCTGGGAGCTTTAATAGATAGTCAATGAGAGCCAGCAGTAAAATTCTGCCTCGGTTCAAATTCTGGATTTCCCACTTAATAGATGACCTTGAACCAGCTGTATTGCTCAGCTGTGTGATAATGCCCACAAAGCTTAGCATGAGGATAAATTAGTTAACACCTGTAGACCACTCAGGGCCTTTATACAGTAAGCACTAATGAAAAGTTCATTTATAATTAAAATACATCTAAAACTGCTAGGAAACTCTGTTTTATACAAAAAACATAAACATGTAAAATGTACTAATAAAAAGTACTTCTCAAAACATGTGACTTCTGAACAGTAAGTTTCTGACTCAATTTTTCCTATGGTATTGTAAATTTATATGTGGTTCCAATACTGATCAAAGTCCAAATTACTTCTCTCTGCATATACTTAATGCTCAGAAAATTCTCTTTGCCCAAATCTAAAATAAATGTTTCAAAAGGTAATTTTCCCTCTCTTCTACTTGTAATGGCCTTCCCTCTTAGTTTCAAGGGTAATTTTTAGTCATCTTTTTAGGTTGAGAGTGACATTTCCTCTACAAAGCCTTCACAGATTCTCTGTCCCACCTTTAATACCCTATGTATATCTCTCTCACTGTTCTATATTGTTTAAAATTCCCTATTCTTTCCTCCTTCCCCATCTTATTAAGGGCAAGGAGAGTTTTATACATCTTTGTCTTTTTATTGATTCTTAAAATGCTTGACATAGGTTGGGGGGTAGGGATACAAGAAAGTGTAATTCGAGGAAATGACTGACTTCATGATTCAATGAGTGAAGTTTACATCAAAGCAAAATATCTACCATTTCTTACCAAACTGGTCTAATTTTACATGCATTTCATACCTCATTTGTAAAATACATCAAATGTGAAATCTTTACTTCAAGAGTACTATATTTAGAATTCAAGTAATTGTGGCTGATTGACAGAGTATGAGACCAAATTTTCTTATTTTGCCTGTATTTTTCCCCACTGACAAAATTACTACTTGGAGAAACTCCCCAGGGATTATGCTTTTAATTAACCTGATGAGAATTGAGACATCATGAATTTTAAACTTCTTCAGGTGACTCTACTGCGTTGTCAATGCTTGGAACCACTGACCTAGATCATGCTTTATGTTTATCAGGCTTGTTTACCTCAACCAGGTTCCTAACAAGAGCCTAGGCTTTCCACTTAGTTGTACATTGGGTCTTGGAGAACCTTGTTCCCAGAACCTATTTTGGGTAGCTTGGATAGGAAATATTAGGACGCTGGTTCTTCACATCTTGATAGTGTTGTGCATTCTATTAAAATTTTGTGTGAGAATGATAGCTCTTTGTTCTAGAATGCCCTCAAACTTGCCCAGCTGGAGCTACTGAGTTCGTGTCAATAGATTTCAGCCCCGCTGTAAACCCTAGTACTAATGTTCTTTCTGTGCTTGTAAATACCATATGCCAAGTGGAACTTGTCTTATGACTGGTCAAGGTCTTACCCTGGATCCTAGGTTCCTACTTTTAGCTATATGCCTTAGTAACTGGGCTCCTGCTTCATTCCCTTCTGCATGTGTCTTGAGTATGAGTGGCTAACGCTTCTAGCAGCTGAACTTCCTAACCCTTGGAACCACCTCTCCTTAACTGGATACCATGAAGCCAAGCACCCACCAACCTGGACAGGTGTAACCTGGATGGCAATGCTTTGAACTTAATTAAGGATATGAACCCTTTTGTCTCTTTTTTGAATCTACATTTGAAAACATGTCCTTATATGTCTCTTTCTCAAATTACCCATTCCTATTTTTCTCCGTCTTGTGTGGACATACAGAGCTTTTCTATGATGTAAATCTGCCTGAACTCTTATTTCTCTTTTCCCCCATATTCTTACAGGAACTAAGGGTTACTTCTGGTGGGAAGTAAAATGAAATTACTTCTGAATTAGAAATACAGAAAGTAGAATCCTTTGACTTCCACAAGTTTGATAAACATCATTTTAAACTTGACATTAATCTATATTTTCAGTGCAGGAGAGAAATAGTTAAGCTCTAAAGCCCCAGTAAGGATTCTTTTTTTATTTAAGTATTCTCTACCCAGTTGAAATCTACACAGTAAAACTATAATCAAATTTCTGACTGTATCTGACCAGAATTCAAAACAATATACCATTGCTCACATTATATGTTTTAAAAAATACCAATAATTATTCATCTTCATAAAAAAAAGGTCAAGCCAATTAATTTAGGAAGTGCCCCCAATAGTAGTTTGGGCAAATGTAACTAAATGTTTTAGGCTGGCATGTTTGTCAATAGAGAAAAAATAATCCAATACAATAAAAACATGCATTTGCAATTGAGGAACACTGACCTGATATGTACCTAAGCTGATTGCTGTACATAACCTGAATTGGGACTCTCCCTTTACCAAAAGCAGGCAGCTGGATGCTGTAATAATTAGGCCATCACTTCACATACAGGGAAAAACCCTTCCAAACAGCCCAGACCTTACTTTATCAAAAAGCTCAGATATAGCCAGGCCTATCAGTATCACTCAGACCTTGCTTTGGGGGCTAAGGATGTATGTAGCTCAGGGGTATAGCACTTGCCTGGCATACAAGAGGCCCTGGGTTCCATCTCCAGCACCACCAAAATAAGAGGAAAAAATCGCTTTTTAGATGGGATTGAGGTGGGTTCCTTATCCAAACCTCATATCTCAGACCCCAGGCTGTGGGTTGGTTTCTCTGCTTTTCTATACAAAGTTTTTCTACTCTGGACTTAAGTCTCTTGGTATTTATTTTCTATTTAATAGAATTAATATATTCTTAAGATTCTTTTCCTGACTGCATATGTTGCATATATTCATAATAGTCCTGTTTAAAAATGCCAGGTATAGTGGTACACACCAGTAATCCCAGCCACTCTAAGGGATGAGGCAGGAGGATCTCAAGTTCCAGGCCAGCCTGGGCAACTTAGAAAGACCCTATCTCAAAATAAAATGGAAAAGGACTAGGGATATAGCTCAGAGGTGGAGCACTTCAGGATTCAATTCCCAATACCACAAGAGGAAGAAAAGAAAAACCAATGTTGAAAAATGCAAGTAAACACAATAAAGAAGCCAGACATGGTGGCACACCAGCAACTGGGGAGACTGAGGCAGGAGGATTATAGTCAAGGCCAGCTTCAGCATCTTAGCAAGAACCTCAGCAATTTAGTGAAATAAAAAATGATTTTTAAAAAAGGACTAGGAGTATAGATCAGTGGTAAAGTGCCCCTGGGATCAATCCCCAGTACAAATAAAAAAAAATTCTACAACCCAAATAATGTGTAATGTTTATCTTACAAGTTTTTAAATAAATCTCTAACAGGCCCTGTTTTATAATCCAGATTTTTAAAATTTACTTTTAACATGTAATATTTCTATGTCCTTAAATATTTTTCTATATCATCATCTTTCTTTTTCTTTCTTTTTTTGTTTTGTTTTCAGCTTCATAATGTTGGTTAAAGGGCACAAACTTTTAGATGTAAGCTGAATAAGTTCTGGAGGTCTAACATACAGCATGGTGACTGTGTTAGTCATATTTTTGTCTCTGCAACCAAGACCTGATGAGAACAACTTAGAGGAGGAAAAGTTTATTTTGGCTCACAGTTACAAATGTCCATGGTCAATAGACTCCACTGCTCTGGGCATCATGGCAGAAGGGTGTGGCAGAGTAAAGCTGCTCAGCTCATGGTAAACAGGAAAAGGATGGAGGAGCCAGGGACAAAATATAATCCCCAAGGGCATGCCACCAGTGACCTACTTCCTTCAGTCCCACCTCCCTACAGTTACCACCTAGTCAGTGCATTCAAATTATTAATCCATCCAAATGGATTAATCCACTGATGAGGTTACAGCTCCTATCTAATCATCTCACCTCTGAACATTGCTACATTGCATATCATGTGTCCAACACAAGAGCTTGTCTGAGGACACTTCATATTCAAACTGTAACAGTGACTATAGTTAGTAACTGAATTGTTTACTTGAAACTTGATAAGAGAGATGTGCACTCACACATGCACAAAATGAGAACTATGTATGGTGATGGACTTGTTAACTTGATGGTGGCAATTGTTTCACAATGTCAATGTATATCACATCATCTTGTTCTACACTTGGAATATATGTAATTTTCATCTACATCATTTTGATAACTACATACTATTCCAATGAATGACTATATCATAATTTGTTTACCCTTTCTGTTGTTTCTAATTTTTTATTTTAAACATGGAATGATGCACAATAAGCTATTAGAATGATTACCTGGGAACAGGGAATGATGATATTGGTGAAAGGAGAAGGTAGATAACAAGGTAGTTAAACAAGAAAGGAAAAAAAAAAGAAATACACACACACACACACACACACACACCCTTACCTATGATATGATCTTTCTAAAATCTTTCTCCATAACAACATGTGCACATACCCTTTGGCACAGCTTATAAGTAAGTGGATTAGATATATCAGAACACTCATTGCAGAACTGCTTGGAATAGCGTTCTTTCTTGAACCAGTCTTCAAGAACCATACAACTCTTGACAAGGCCAATGAGACTTCCATGTGGCTAAAGGGAGTTCTCACTCTCTACCCACTATTCAAGTGGATTCCTCATGCCTTCCTGAAACTCTCTTCATTGCCTTGTGGTACTCAGCACTTTCTGGGTTCTACTCTTACCCCACTATTAATGCCTTCTCTGCCCGTTTTGCTGATTCCTTTCTATCAACACATCCTACAAACATCAAAGTGCCCAGGGTATAATCCTTGCACTTCTTCTCTTTAGTTACCCTCTCTCTGAATGATCTCATCTAGTTCAATGTTTTTAAATAAAGCTCCACATGGATGCCTCCAGCCCAGATCTCATTACCCATGATCTCTCTGCTGAACTCTAGACTTGTACATCCAACTGTCTGCCTGCCTTCTCCACTTGCATGTCTAACAGACATCTCAAACGTGACAAGATTAAAAGGAAATTTTCCCTAACCCCCATCAAAACCAACTGCTTAAGCTGGCATGGAGCTTCTCTAACTGTCTTCATCATTTCAGTAAAATGTAACTATATTTTTCCAGGTTTTCTGACCAAAACTCTGAAGGTATTGTTGACTTCCCGTTTTTCTGTACAACTCATATCCAAACCATCAACCAATTCTTTTAACTTTATCTTCAAAATGCATCCAGAATCTCACCATTTCCTATCACCTCCACCAACAAGCTTATCTCTAAGGTGTTGTGATGGTCTCTTTCGTGATCTCTCTGCTGTCTTCTTCTGTGCTCTCAACGGAGCAACCAGTTGTGTTAGTCAGCTTTCCATCACTATGACAACACCGTTGAGATTTTTTTTAAAAAACTATAAAGGACAAAAGACATCTTTCCCTTATGATTTTGGAGGTTTCCGTTCATAGTCCATTGACTGTTGTTTCTGGACCTGTGCGTGGTAAGACAGAACATCATGATTTGGAGTATTTGGTGGAGCAAAACTGTTCACTTCATGAAAACCAGGAAGGAAAGGAGGAGGAGGAGGAGGAGAAAAAGGGTTATTGTCCCCAAATACCCTTCCAGGGCACATGCCCAGTGGCCTTACTTCTCCAATAAGGCCCCACATTGCACAGTTTTTACCACCTTCCTTTTGCATCACCATCTGGGAACCAAGACTTCACACACATGAGCCTTTGAGGAACATTCCAGATCCAAACTATAACAACAGTCATTTTTTAAAAACATACTTCCCTTCTTCCTCTCACCAATACTCCCCATCTCATTGGATCTGCCCTATCCAGACTGGTGTTACAAATTGCTAGCACTCTCTGTCTCAGGGCTTTGAACTTGATGTCCTTGATGCTTGAGATAATTTACTACCAGATATCTATGGAACTTCCTTCACTAAATTTATTACCCTGCTTTGCTCTTCTCCATATTATGCTCCACTTATTTCCACCAGACATAATAAATATTTACTTGTTCATTCCTTTATCGTCTGAATCTCCCATAGTAACTCCATTAGCACAAGTAATTGGTTAGTTTTGTTCACTGCCAGATTCCCCGCACCTAGTACAATGCCTGGAATATAGTAGATATTTAGAAAATATTTGTTGAATGAATAAATAAAATTTCAAAATCTTGTCACAGTAGCCCACCTATAATCCCAGCAACTCAGAAGACAGATGCAGAAAGATCACAAGTTCAAGACCAGCCTCCACAACTGAGTAAGACCCTTTCTCAAAAAAAAAAAAAATATCTGGGGATTTAGCTTAGTGATAGAGCACCCCTGGGTCCAATCCCCAGTACCACCATGAAACAAACAATAAGATTAAACATAAAATTATATAACATGTAAAAACAGAAGAAAGTGATGCAGAAGATTTACTCCCCCATCTGCTATTATCTAACCTTTTTAGAGGTACATTGCTCAATACAATAACCATTAGACATATGTAGTCACTGAACACTTAAAAGTTTGACTAGTCCAATCAAGACGTGGTATTACAGAAAAGTCCATTGTTTTAGTCAGCTTTTTTTTTTTTATTGCATGCCACTGTCTGAATGCTATGCTGTCTAGAAATTTCTTCCATCAAATTAAGAAGTCCATTGCTTTTAAAATCAGCCTCACAGAAAGTCTCAGGACATGGGAAAAAATGCAGACAACTTCTCAATCAGAACATAACATGAATTCAGATTCCAATAGTGCCTTCCTTTTCCTCTAAACCTCATGAGCCTAGTCTTCTTCTTTACTGTACACAGTCCTATTGACGTGCTGGTCTTCTAAGCTCCCACCAGAATCACCTATTAAACTCCACTAACAACAATCTAAAGTGTTTCCAGTGTGCACTGCTAAACATCTCAAAATTTCTCCCACAAATTCCAAAAAAATTTCAAATGCTTAAGAACTACATGGTCAGGTTAGTCACAGCAATGACCCCACTTCTTGGTACCAATTTCTGTTTTAGTCAGCTTTTTCATTGCTATGACTAAAAGACCCAATAGAACAAGTGTAGAGGAGAAAAAGTTTATTTAGGGGCTTATGGTTTCAGAGATCTCTATCCATAGACAGCTGGCTCCATTCTTCAGGGCTTGAGATGAGGGAGAACATCATGGCAGAGTGTGTGGCTGAGGGAAGCAGCTCACATGATGATCAGAAAGAAGAGAGACTCACTTGCCAGATACTAAATATGTATCTGGCAAGACAACCCTAATGACCCACCTCCTCCAGCCACACTCTACGCATCCTCTGTTACCACTCAGTTAATCCCATCAGGGGATTAATTCACCAATTTGGTTAAGACTCTCATAACTCAATCATTTCTCCTCCAAACCTGTGTTGTCTCATACATGAGTTTTGGGGGGACATATCACATCAAAACCATAGTATACATACTTAATTTCAAAGACAGTACCAAAAGAAAAGGAATGTATTTACTATTATCATACTAATAATTTTCATATTGATTACATGAGAAAGTTATAATATTTTGGATATTTTAGGTTAAATAAAATATTAAAAATTACCTTTGCATGTTTCTTCTTTATTTTTTGATGTGACTATAAAATTAGAAATTATATATGTAACTGTCCTATTTTTAAATAAATCTTGGAATTCTACCCCAATATATGCTCACCCTTTCTTCTTAAATAAAAGTTTCTAGTTTTTCTAATAAAAGAGTACCAGAATTAAGACTCTCCCAGCTCTCTCACAGCTGGGTATGGACACTGCTTTGCACTGTGGATGGCGTCTGAAAAGAAGTGATGTGCGCCTTTCAAAGAGAAAGTTTATCCCATCCCATTCCTTTTGCCTGGGTCCCAGTTCTGCCTGGAATTTAGATGAAGTGATACATCACCTTGGGCATTGTGAATGAGAACAAAACCCTGCAGATGACAGAGCAAGAAGATAAAGAAAAGATGGTCCCTAGACAACTGGGTAGGTCATATTGCCCCATGAGGGAGACATAAAATTCAACCTCTCTCAAGTCGTTATTAATTTGGGTCTCTGTTACAAGCAGGTGAAACAATTTAATATATACTGATGACTATAAAATATCAATTTGATGGTACATTCATAGACATCTTTCCATTTCTCATTTATTCGTCAGTGTCTCATTTGATGTTTACCACAGCCCATCAGATCTGTAGGACAGATCTTACTATCCTAATGTTATCAATGGGGAAGGCTTGAAGAGACATTAAGACCTGTCAAAAGAGTAAATGGTCCTAAAGTGACACAACTGGAATTGTTGCTCAGGTTTTCTGCCTGTACCATAATGTTCTTTCCCCCGTGTTACTCTGTAGGAGAGTGTGAACCTGTAGCACACCCACAATGATTACGCATTACATATTTTGTCAGGATATTTCTTATAAATGAATACAATATAAATATTTTTCAAAAGACTATTCTGATTTTCTATATGAAGTGTATTTAAGACTGGAGAAGATGAGGACACAGACCATGTTTTTCACAACTCTTATGTTCTTTTTTGCATCCAACACTCTGTCCAGTGAGTCAAGTTGGTGAAAAGAAACACAGGGAATGGCATGGAGAGTTTTCAGGGACACAGGAAGATCACACAGGTGATGTGTCATAGATCAAAAAAAAGCAATTAATAATGGAATGGAATAAAATAAAACAACATGTGCCATAAAATTAAACCCCAAGCAGCTTCAATACTTGTAGAAAATTAGAATTTTTTCAATGAAAACATACCACTAAGGGAACAAATAGAAGCATCAATATCTAAAACACAAGTTGCACCTGGATTTAAATTTAGCTATTTTCTTTTTTCATAGACAATTTACTTTAACTTAAAAACATGAAGGAAGAAATTTTTGACATAATTAAGTGGGACTCTGGGAATCCTTTGCAATACATTTTACTTTTCATCAACCTGAGTTTTAGTGAATGTCCATATGTAGTTTGATGCTATGGGGCGGGCAGCAAAAATCCTTGTATTAACAGCTGAAGCAGTAGACATTCCCACACTGCTTTGTACTTAAGCATCTCAACCTACACCCAAATCCATGCTTAGGTATAAATCAATGACTGAGTTCTGCTCATTCACTTTAGCCCCTCGTTGCCAAGGTTGCCAATAACGTACATACTGCAATAGCAATTTGGGGGATGAAGGCATTGGTCTGTAAGAAATTGGATTGAGAACAATTTATTTTACACAATATCCATCCATTGAGTGATATAATTCAATCTCTATCAAGCCATGACAAAAATGAAAATGCTTAAATTCCCTTAGGAACAGAAATCTAGTCCCTATCTATCTATGTTTTTCACTTGAACACTTTAATTGGAATATCACTGATGAGTACATTTAAAACCACTTTAGAAATAACATAAATAAATATCTATTCTATAAGCTTAAAATTATAGTAATCAAATTAAAAAAAAAATTTAGTAAAAATCATATGAAATTATTGTACCTTATTTTAGTTGACATTCCAAAAGCATTACTCTTTTAAATTCTAAGTTCTGAACTCAAGAGACAATAGCTCAACACTTTCACAAGTGACTTCCAAGTAAATAAAACAAGACTAGCCTAATGATGAACAAAATACCAATTTCCATGTTAAACAAATCAGAAATCTTTTAGGTTTTATTGACATTTTCCTTTCTTTATTTCCCTAGATATAATCAATAACTAAGTCTTGACAATGCTCCTAGGTAAGCCTAGGATACATCAGTTTGTAATCTTCACTGCTAATAACTTTGTTCAAGCCACCATCACCTCAGTACCGAAACCTGGGTCTCTCCACATCAACTCAGGCCTTCTCTCCATTTTATTCTCCAATAACCACGGTGAACTCAATGTGTGTGTGTGTGTGTGTGTGTGTATATATATATATATATATATATATATATATATATATATATATGCCATGTTTGCCAAAAGACATGTATGTACAAGAACATTCCCTGCAGCATTTTTTCTAATCATATCAAACTATATACCCCAATGTTCATAACAGTAAAAATGAGGCACTGGAATTCTACATGGCCAGGGAAATAGAATGAGATACAATTATGTGGAACAACATGGATGAATATCACACACATGATGTTGAGTGAAGCAAATCAGACTCAAAGAAGTACACACTTGTAATTCCACACATAGGAAGTACAAAATTCAACAAAATCATTTATGACATTGGAAGTCGAGATGCTGCTGATCCTGAGGGGAGACAATGATTGAAAGAGAAAATACTGAAGTCCTGAGGGTTCTGCTCTAGGTCTGGACACTGGTTGCACGGGATGATGTTCACTTTGTGAGAATTCATCAAGCTGCACACTTCTGCTTTGTGCCCTTTTCTCTGCATGTATTATACTACAAAAAAAAAGTCTACTTTGCAAAAAACACCAACTGGATCATGCCATGCTCCTATTTAATTATAACCTTGGGACCAAACGTTAATCCCATTCATGCTCCAGCCAGTTCCATGAGAATTGCCCTCTGTATCTTAAATTAATAATAATCTTTCCTACTTCAGGGCCACATCACATGACATTCCCTCTACCTGGAAGCCTCTTTTTCTATCCTTTGCCTGGTTAGCTACTATTCACCTTTCAAATCTCCAATAAAAATTTATTTTCCCAGGGAGGCATCTCTGGTCTTTAGATCTAGTTCTGTTCTGCCTTCTTTCCTCTTCCTCATTTATTACTTGTAACCCTTATGACCTGCTTCACCAATCTCAGAAACACAGTTCTTCCTCCTCTCCCTTTCTCTTCAACAAATTACCCAAGAACCCTCACAAGCACCGTTAAGAGGGAATCCATCATCTCCTTCTTGGGCCCCCCAAGAATTCAGGCACATAGGCACTTGATCTGTCCAAAATGTTTATGCTTCAAATGAAGGGTAACTGGAATCTGTATATCCCAACCCTGTACACTTCTTGCCATTTGAGTCACACAGGACAAGTCCCAAACAATTTGATGGACAGAATTTGTGGACAGCAGCTGCCTCATCCTTGTTGATCTGGGTCTTGGCCAGATCCCAGTGACATCCCAGACTTGGTTCACCTGTACCTGCACAGCTGACCACCACACTGTACTGCAACCTTAGGCACCTAAGTGTGGCTTTTCCACATACTAGCAGGTCTCAGCTCACCCACCAAATTCAGTCTGAAGATACATTTTGTTTGGTGCAAGCAGTGTCTTCTGTTTATCTATTTAAGATTGACCTTTAAACTACATGAAAATCTGGAGTTACAACTTCTCTTGAAAATTTAGGAAATCTTCCAACACTGGACCTATAATTCCACATGGCAATAATGGCCTGAAACCAAGCAGCAAGTACTTCCTTGAAGAAATCAGGAGGCCTTCAGTTTGCCACAGTCCCTACTATTTATTCTCTGTTGCCTCCCTAAATAAAGACCAAGAATCAGTTGTCATTTATCAGTATGGAATGCACTGATAGTTTTCCTTTTAAGAGTAAAGTGAGGGGTGAAGCTACGGCTCAGTGGTAGCATACTTGCCTGGCATGTGTGAGGCACTGGGTTCAATTTTCAGCACCACATATAAATAAATAAAATACAGATCTATCAACAACTAAAAAAATATTTTTTAAAAAAGAGCAAAGTGAACTATTTTCCTATGTGTATTTCTCTTAGATATGGAGGAAAGAACAAGCACCTTCATGTTTTAATGAAAATTGGAAAAGCATATTTATTTCAGGATATAAAAATATTCTTACATATGTATTATACAAAGAACGAGTTTCTAACAAAAGACGACACCATAATGACACAATCATAGAAACAAATCAAGTGTGACCAATAAACCTAAAAGGCAAGTGATGTAAACTTAATGCACTGAAAGACTAAAATTTCAACTGTTTTTTAATATGATTAAACTAGAGGATATGAAGCACATCCAATATTAAATAAACTAATTGCTCAAGCACAACACCTTTTATAGATTATTAATTTATTTTTCGAAGTGCTTACTAACTACAGCAGCAACTATGTGTCCTGAACAGAAACAAATTACAATTTTCAAGGGCTTATAATTCTTTCCAGAAATTCTCTTGTTCAACACACTATTACTGAGAACCTAAAGATTAAGTTATAAGAGATGATGTTTGGCTTCTGAGAACTTGTCACATCACAAAAGAAGCAGTTTATAAGCAATATTCCTCCTCCACCAAAAAGGCTTTATTATAGTCTAAACCCAAGGTAACTGTGGCTTCATTCATTTTACAGTTGCATAACTACAAGGCCCCTGAAGATCTGCTCCAAGCTGACCTTGTGTCCCTGCCTGGGAAGAGAGGAGCTGATGTTTTCCACAGACTTAAAAAAAAAAAATCATCATCATTATCACACTTGTAATTAAATTATTCTCTGTAAAATCAGTTTTTTAATGTGTACCTCATGAACCCACATTGAAACCCACAAAATCATTTCTGTTTTTCACTACTAAATGAACAAATCACAAGGATTCTAATAAATACGCTGGGATGGAATGGGTTTATTAAATACTATGTAGCTGGAGAGAGGCAGATCAAAGGAATGGTTCAAATCATATTTTCAACTTCCTGCAGTGACCAGCTGTATGAACCTCCTCAAGGTTCCCTAGATTAAGGGTATTTCACCCAGCTATCCATGTGGGCCCCACGCAGACCACGGTGCAGAGTCCAGCTGCCAATAGTCAAGATTTTTAAGGCTTTCAGTGGACACACAGGAACAGATTTCCCCAGATGCCGCAGGTGACAACTACTGCTCTCTGCATGAACCCAACCTGCCTCTGTGTGATAGTCAGCTTTCCAAATGGCTCAGTAAATCTAACCCTGGCATTTACCCACTTTGGTGTAGTCCCTTCCACATTTGCCAGGATTGGTCTGTGTGACCAAGAGCATATGTACCTCTGAGATTAGGTTATAAAAAAAAGACCATGCCTCTCTTTCTCTCTGAGACTACCTTAGGGAAAGCAGGCTGCCATGCTGTTAGACATGGGGAGGTTTACATGAAGAAGAATAATGGAGACCTGTGCACAGTGAGCATGGCTCTCCACCCCAGTTTAGCTTTGAGAGCACTGAAAGTGCAGGGAGACTCAAGCCAGAACCACACAGCTCCAGCTCCACCTGAATTTCTGACCCTCATCAACTATACGAGATAGTAATTGATTGCTGTTTGAAGCTGCTAAGTTTCAGGATACCTTGTTTTACAGCAACAGATAAACAAAACACTCTGAGAATGATTTTAAAGTACAGCCTATTAAAGTAGTAACCCTACTTAAACATGGAATCCAGTGATTCTCAGGGCACAATTATCTCATATTTCTTATGATTGTCTTAAAGTTTCCCCAAGGATAAGTTTGTTTTTTTTAAATAGGATAAATACTAGAGAGCTTTTCTGATGACTTAAAAAAGCACAATGTCAAGTGCATGGTGAGCACTCTATAAATACTTGCTGAATTAATTGTTAAAACTACATTTTAATAAAGCATCCCACTGCATGTTTGTTCGGTTAGAAAATTACTCAAGGTGTGATGAACTAGGTTAAAATACACACAAAGAAAATATATCCATGAAGAACTGGCTCCAAATGCCATTCTAATAATTCAGCACAAGGGATATGTCCATTAAACTAAGACCTTTGACAAGCATCTCTGATCTCTAAAACTTTGATTTCTCTTTCTGTAGCCAAAGTTGACAGGAAATCTTGTTAAGATTTAAGAGAGGAGAGGCATCAGTGTGAAATAAAAAGACACAAATGGAACAATTAACAATTAACATGACATATTTATATAACATGACATATAACATGACATGTCATGTCATATAACATGACAATTAACATGAAATATTTATATGATGTTGGATTATAGAAATGAAAAAAGTATCTAGGACAAAAGTTCTCAGGAAATCTCAAACACCTTGTTTAGAGTATCTTAATATGACAAAATAAAATTAAAAAACAAAGTGAAAACATTTCTATGTTGAGACCTATTGTTAAGTACTCTACAGAAACACTCTATCTTCAAAGGTTTATTTAGTGAATATTTCGTCCGGATTTTTTTTAAATATGCAAAATTCCATTTAAACTAACCACTGGATAAAAACTTTTAACACTTAGAAAGAAAAATTTCATTTAAAAATTTAAAATTGTCCTATGATTTATAGTTGACTTTTTTTTTTGGTTAGTTGAGGTAGTAACAATAAATATTTTAAGTGATAATCCATCATTGGGAGGTTACAAGTAGGCAGCTCTTTAATAAACTTTAGCACTAGATGATTTCTTCCATTTTTTAATTAGAGATTTACAGTTATACATAGTAGTTGAGTTCATCCCAACAAAATCACACATTTATGGATTCAATTTCATGATCTTCCCCCTTTCCTTCCCCTTTTCTCTCCTGTCCTCCCTTCCCTACTCTGCTTGACTTCCTTTCACGCATCTATTTATTTATATTTGATTGGTTCTTTTTACTTACACATAGAAGTGAAATTCCCTGTGGTATATTTATATACCCACACAATGATTTTTAAAGAATTCATTCCACATTGCCTCCCCTTTCCCATTCCTCTACTCTGCCTCTTAATCTCCTTCTTGTACACTACTGATCTTCCTATGTCTTTATGATATCTGTTCTTTCCTCCTCCTTTCCTTTATTTTACTGTAGCTTCCACGGGTGAGAGAAAAAATTCAACCTTTGTGTTTCTGAGTCTGGCTTATTTCACTTAGCATGATATTTTTCATCTCCATCCATTTACCAGCAAATACCATAATTTCATTCTTTTTTTATGATTGAGTAGAACTCTATTTTATATACATAATACAGTCATCTATTGACAGATATCTGAGTTGATTCCACAATTTAGTTATTGTGAATTGTGCAGCTACAAACATTGAGGTGGCTATATTGCTATTGAATGCTGATTTTTTTTTCTTTTTGGAAAATACCAAAAAGTGGTATAGCTCAGGCATATAGTGTTTCCATCCAGAGTTTTCTGAGGAATCTCCATACTGCTTTCTAGAGTGGTTGTACTAGTCTGTAGTCCCACTAACAATATATAAGTACACCTTTCCCCCCACATCTTCAGCAGTATTTATTATTATTTGTATTTATGATCATTAGCATTCTAACTGGAGTAAGATAAAATCTTAGTGTAGCTTTGATTTGCCTTTCCCTGATTTCTAGAGATGTTGAACATATTTTCATATATTTGTTGGCCATTTATGTTTCTTCTTTGAGAAGTTTATTTCTTTTCCCCATTTATTAATTAGTTTATTTGGTGTTCTTTTTTATTTTTTTGCATAGTTTATACATTCTGTATATTAATCTCCTATTGAAGGAATAGCTGGCAAAGATTTTCTCCCATTCTATGGGTTCTCTCTTCATGCTCTTAATTACTTCCTTGCTATTCTGAAGCTTATTAGTTTGTTGGCATCCCACTTATTGATTCTTGGTTTTATTTCTTGCACTTTGGGGGATCTTGTTAAGGAAGTCAGTGTCAGATCAACACAATGGAATATAGACCCTGTTTGCAAGATTTCTGGTCTAATTCCAAAGTCTTTCAGTTTGACTTTTATGCAGGGTGAAAGATAGGGATCTATTTTTATTTTTCTACATACAGTTATCCAGTTTTCCCAGAATCATTTGTTAAAAAGATTGTCATCTCCAGGATATATTTTTGGCACCTTTGTCAATTATCAGATGATTTTAAGTATGTGGGTTTGTCTCTGTGTCTTCTATTCTGTTCCATTGGTTTTCGTGTCTATTTTGATGTCAGTACCATGCTATTTCTATTATAACTCTGTGGTATAATTTCAGATGAGGTACTGTGATACCTTCCACATCACTTTTTTTGCTCAGTATTTGGCTATTCTGGGTCTCGTATTCTTCCAAATAAATTTAAGAATTGTTGTTTTCTAATTTTGTGAAGAATGATGGTGTCTTGATGGGAACTGCATTGAATCTGTGTTTTGTGTTTGATAGTATGGCCATTTTGACAATATTAATTCTGCCTATCCAAGAACATGGGATGTACTTCCATCTTCTAAGATATTCAATTTCTTTCTTCAGTGTTCTATAATTTCCATTGTAGAGCTCCTTTACCTCCTTGGTTAGTATTTTTTTAAGATTATTGTGAATGGGATGGTTTTTCTGATTTCTTCTTTGGCCAAATCATTTTTGGAATGTAGAAAAGTTAATGATTTACAAGTGTTAATCTTATGTCCTACAACTTTACTAACTCATTTATGAACTCTAGAAGTCTTCTGGTGTTTTTTTCTTTTCTGGGGAGGGGATCTTCTAGATATAGAATCATGACATCAACAAACAGAAATATTTTGACTTTTTTTTTCTAATTGTATCCCTTTGATTTTCTTTTCTTGCCTGATCATTCTGGCTAATGTTTCAAGGACTACATTGAGTAAGAATGACAAGAGTAGATACCTTTGTCTCTGTTCCTGATTTTAGAGGAAATGCTTTTACTTTTCTCCCTTCAATATGATGTTGGCTTTGGGTTTGTCATAAGTAACCTTTATTATGTTGAAGTAAGTTCCTTGGATCCCTAGTTTCTCCAGCATTTTTAACATGAATGGCTGTTGGGTTTTATCAAAGGCCTTTTCTACATTGATTGAGATGTTCATGTGATTCTTCTCCTTAATTTTAAGTGGTGACTTACATTTATCAATTCACATATGTTGAAATACCTTGCATCCCTAGAATGAAAGCCACTTCATCATGGTATATTATCTTCTTGATGTGTTTTCAAATGCAGTTTGCTAATATTCTATTAAGGATTTTTTACATCTATGTTATTCAGGGATATTTATCTCTAGATTTTCTTTCCTTGATGTGTCTTTGGTTTTGATATCCAGGTTAAACTGGTCCCCTAGAATGTATTTAGGAGTGTTCCCTCACTTTTGATTTCATGGAATAATCTAAAAAAGACTGGTATTAGTTCTTTAAAGGTAGAACTCAGCTGAGAATATATCTGATTCTGGGCTTTTCTTTTTTGAAAGGCTTTTAGTGCTGTTCCAATTTCATTACTTGATATTAATATGTTTAGGTATTCTATGTCTTCCTGGTTGAATTTCAGCAGGTCATATGTGTCTAAAATTTGTCAATGTCTTCTAAATTTTCCAGTGTATTGGAATATAAATTTTTTAAATAGTTTCTGATGATCCTCTAAATTTCAGAAGGGTCAACGGTGGATATCTCCTTTTTCATCTCTAATTTTAATCATTTGGGTCTCTCTATTTTGCTTAGTTTGGCTAAGGTTTATCAATCTTATTTATCTTTTTGGAGAAAGAACTCCTCATTGCATTTGTTCTTGTATATTTTTTTATTCTCAATTTCATTAATTTCAACTCTGATCTTAATTATTTCCTATTTTCTACTGATTTTGGAATTAGTGCATAAGCTCATTTATCTGGGATCTTTTTTTTAATGTAGGCACTCAGTGCTATATCTATATCTATATATCTATATCTATATACTGGTATATGTGTGTGTATTTATTTATTTATTTATTTAGTGTTGCCAGGAATTGAACCCAGGGCCTTGTGCATGCAAAGCAAGCACTCTATCAACAGCTATATCCCCAGCCCAGGGGTATATATTTTGTATCTGGCAAGTGGAGTCTCTCTCTCTCTCTCTCTGCTTCTTGGTGTGATGTACTAAACTGTTTTCTTCTGCCATATCCTTCTGCAATGGTGTTCTACCTCTCCCTAAGCCCCAAGGAATGAAGCCAGCTGTCTATGAACTGAAACCTCTAAAACTGTGAGACTCAAATAAACTTTTCTTCCTATAAAATTGTTCTTGTCAGGTCTTTTGGTCATAGCAGAGAAAAAGCTGACTAAAATTGTGCAGGACTGGAGGCATGGGGTGTAAGTATTGAGTATCAAACCCAGGGCCTTGTGCAGGCTAGGCAGGTTCTCTACCCGTGAGCTATCTCCAAGATTACTCCCATACTGTACATTTCAGGTTCACAAGCTTCAAAGGTAGGCATGAACTTGAGTATCTTTGACATTATATATAGCCTTTGATCCTATAATAATGGTACTTAAAACCAAACTCTTTAAAAGTTGCTCCATACAGGACAGAAGCCTCCCTTGATATTTCTTGTCTAAGTGCTTTTTTCACACTGTCAATTCACACACACACACACACACACACAGTCTTAATAGACAGAAAATACAAGCTTGCTCTTTCTAGATCCCTAGCCCTAGCACAGTAATGACAGAACAGTAAAAGACAGCAAGTGCTATTGTGAAAACACTTTTCAAGCATTTGCTTGTTTCACATTTATTAACATTCCACTGACTCAAAGAAGTCCCGTAAATGACTCTAGAGTCAAGAATGTGGCAGAAAGTCCCAAATGGAATGGAGAGCATAGTACATATGACCAAGGGCATATGCAGGGGAGATGAGGAATCCCTGCCCCTCATGCAAACTATTGCTTTACTACCAACTCACATTCATCCCAGCAACTCTGCATCTCTTTTCTCATTCTAGTTCTATACCCTTCTCTTCAATTATTGAGTTCTCCCAAGCCCCATCACGTATTTTCCCTTTTTAAGTTAATTAAAAATGGATATGGATTACTTATTGCCAAGGGAAAAAATGAATGAAAGCTTTCTTGAAGCTCAGTATAAATATGCTTACTATATAAACAAATGTATTACTTTATTTCACAAAACAAGAGTAAGAAATTATTTTATTCTTTTAGATTGTGTGACTCTGTTTGATGGACCTTCACTAATGTTATTTCAAGTTGATTTTTGTACACTTCACTTAATAAGCAATTGATAGTCAAGTGGCAGTGATAAGTAGTACCTTTATTTTCTCCATCAGTATTTTATCATTTATCTTTAAAAACTAATAAAAACATAAAATTATATCATTTATTTCTTTAGCCGCTCTTATTATCTGCCTTTCCCCACTATATGTAAGCTTTGTGAAAACAAGATTATTATTCATTATATTCACTTTGTATATTCTCAGCATTTTTAACAGTGTATAGAGAGACTCAACAAACATTTGTTTAATTGACTTAAACTCAATTGTGAAGATAAAGCAACCAATTTAAAAAGTGTTGTTAATCATATTTACCAATTTATTATAATTTTTAAAATTTCATTTCCTAACTCAACTGAAAATCAAAATTTTATTCTTGCCACCCTACCTCTATAAGAAAAAAGAAACAACCTTGTTCTGGTTATTGTAATTACTAACAAATTAGTAATGTAAACCCTACAAAGATGAGGGAAATGTTCTGGTTAAGAATGAATATAAAGGAAAGCACAGAATAAGTGATGAATTATATGACTTCATTCAGATGGCAAAAAAAAAAAAACTCTAAAGTTGAGGCTATTTGCTTTACTAAGAGGTTGTTTCTGTTTTCAATGAAAAAAGTAGGAGAGAAAATGAGGCCAAGACATCTGTAGTAAATTCCAAAAATGACTACAAATTCTACAAATTATTTTGTTCCTGTATGTACATCCTATAGCAGATGACTTTGTAGCTTCATTCATTAAGAAATAGAGTCTAATGAGATGGGCATCATACCCTAAGTACATGTATGAAGACATGAATGGTGTGACTATACTTTGTATACAACCAGAGACATGAAAAATTGTGCTTTATATATGTAATACAAATTGTAATGCACTCTGCTATCATATGCAAAAAATTAGAATTTTAAAAAAGAGAGAAAGAAATAGGGTCTATGTCTTAATATTTTGCATCTGGGTTTGGCCTTGGAATTTGTTTTGGCCAATGGGACATCAGCATCCATGTTAGAGGTAGATATGTGGAAAATGCTCATGCATTAGGGCTTAACACTTTCATGTTGTCTTTTTAGAACCCCTAAGACCACTGTGTAAAGAAACCTGCAACAACAAATTGGAAGATGAGACACCACATGGAAGAGAAAAGTTGTGCAAACTGAGCCCCACCACCCCAAGCAGGTTACAGCTTCCAAACAAGGAAACTTCCAACCAAGGCCAATCAAACAGTGACCTGTCATGGGAGTGATGCCATTAGAGACCCAAGCCAAAGCAGCTCAAAAGGATCATCCAGCCCACCCAGAGTGCCATGAATACTATGTGTTGTTTTAAACCATTAAATTTGGGCATGATTTAATACACAGCAAAAGCTACTATTACTTGAACTAGTAGCTGTGGATAACAAGAGGACCAGAAGCATCATCAACATCAAGGCAGGGAGAAATCTCTTTTAAGTTCATGTTAGATATTAAATAACTAGAAAAGTACAGTA
Organism: Marmota marmota marmota; assembly: GCF_001458135.2. Lineage (NCBI taxonomy): Eukaryota > Metazoa > Chordata > Mammalia > Rodentia > Sciuridae > Marmota > Marmota marmota. Next base: position 2,815,193 of record NW_026000019.1, read on the forward strand.
ATAAATTGGAGAGGAGTTCATAAGATGATGACTCCTTTAAGTTCAATTTTATACTCTAGAGCTTCAATTTTTTTAAAGGACTTCTCAAAAATATTTTTTTAAATATATATTTTTATGAAAAAAATATATTTCACATATAAAGCCAATACTATGGAGAACTTTGCTAAACTGATTGCCAATCCCCCCATTTCTAAACTGATGTTGTTTGGTGATAAAAGGCAGGATTTGTTTTGTCAGGTGACCAAAAAATCATATTCTTCTCTTAGAAATGGCTCTGAAAGAATTATGTTATTATGCAAAGGAATAAATCTTTTCCATCACCCTCTCTGCTAGGCCAAAAAACAAATTTAAAGTAGTTTTCCAAAGTTTCAGTACAGGATATTAGTATGACCATGTAGAATGTAAGCAAATACAAACCACCAGTACTTTCTGGGTTTTCAAGGAAAGGAATATTTTTCTCTCATTTGTAACCCCAAAGAAATTACATCATATGCCCTTTGTATTGTAGCCTAGAAGACCTCAGATAAACTTCAGTTTTCCACTCTGATAATTTCAGAAATTCTGATGATTTTATTTAAGGAAGAAAGCTAATTTTAAAAATGTATCAAGGTGTTAAAAAGTTTAAGATTTGATGGAGACAAAATATAATTGATATGAAATTCTAAAACACCACATGGAAGAGATCTGATCACCAGCCGCATAGTTTTGTTTTGTTTTCTGGTATGAATTCATAGTTACTCAACCACTGAGCCACATCCCCAGCCCTATTTTGTATTTTATTTAGAGACAGAATCACACTGAGTTGCTTAGAACCTCACTTTTACTGAGGCTGGTTTAGAACTCATGATCCTCCTGCCTCTGGCTCCTGAGCTACTGGGATTACAGGCCTGAGCCACTGCATCCGGCTACCATCCATATAGCTTACAAAGGTAATATCAAGGAATTCTTTCCAACGTCTGAACTGCCTCATCCAGTAAAAGATTATACAAAGACTTCAGAGAGGAGAAGAAATGATTTTGACATAATCAACTTTGGAAATAGCTGGGTTTATGCTCTGAGTGGGGTGCTGGGGAACAAGAGTGGTACCAATACAGGGGAGCGCTACTTCCTTTGCAAGGGAAGGGGGTTCCTAGGGGTCACAAGGAAAATAAGAACAACATTTCTCACACTTGCAGGTCTTAGAACAGAGCTACCTCATAGGTGAGCACGCCTAAGCCATAGCTATGCATATGTCTCTTGGAGTCTGATGGGAGTCTCAAAAGGGAGTTAGTTAACCTTGCATTATCTTGAGCCTCCTGGAGAAGCAGAGTGATGTTGGGAGGCAAAAAGCCTATACACCTAGGAGCAAAGGGACTCATTTCAATAGAGACAATTCTTCAGGCCACATGAATTAGAATATGCAGCAGGTGACTGAGAATCAACTAAAAGAGCCACAAAAAACAAGATCTGCTTTAAATCTATGCAGGGCTCAAAGAGCATGAAGTTAGCTCCCAAGGGTACTTGTTCATAAAGGAACTTCCTATTTCCTTACCATTCCTTTCTCCTAGCTCTAGGGCACAGAGGCAGCAGTAGGAGAGGAAGGGGCCAGAGGGAGAAACAAGGAAGAAATAGAGAAACTTCCAACCACTGGCCCCTCCCTACCATGTGCTTCCAAAAAGCATGAAAGTAGCAGGGGATATGACACTGAACAGAGTTCCACAGTTTTAATTTTTTGTATATTTCAATATCAGAAGTAAGATTGTAATTATAACTTAAATTAACTACAGTAGGTTATGTACATCATTCACAATTGAATAGGCTACTGGGAGGTGATGGAAGTTGTAGGAAGTAAAGCCTACCTGGAGGAAGTAAGTTATTAGGGGTATTATCTAGACAGATAAATCTTGTCCCTGGCTTCTCCATACTCTGTACTTCTCCCCCACCCCTACTTCTTGGCTGCCATGATGTGAGCACCTTTCTTCCACCATGTCCTCTGCCATGACCTTTCTGCCTCAACACAGGTCTAAAAGCAATAGAGCTAGTTGATCATGGACTGAAATCTCTGAAACCTTTCATCCTTTAAGTTGATTTTACCAGGAAATTTATCCAGAAAAAGCTAACACAATGAATTAGGAGATTCAACATAGTAAAGAAAGATGTTAATTCTCCCCAAGTTGATCTATCTGTAAATTTAACATAATTTTTATCAAACCTTCACAAGACTCTCTTAGCAAATTTAAATAAATTGATTTTCAAACATATTTAGAAAGGCAAAAAATTGGACTAGGTAATCCAATTTTGGAAAAATAAAAATAAAATGGTAGAAAATATTCTACCCAATCTTATGTGTTACCATAGAGCTATAATAATCAAGATAGTCTAGTATTGGTGGAGGGATAAATACATACATCAATAGAACAAAACAGAGAACCCAGAAGTGAATCCACACAAAAATGGACGACTGATATTTTTATAAAATGCAAAGGAAGGACTGTGAATGGAGAAAGGATTAGCTTTTCAACAACTAGTGTTGAAGTGACTTCTATAGGCCAGAGAGAGAGAGAGAGAGAGAGAGAGAGAGAGAGAGGAAGAGAGAAAGGAGAGGACCTCATACCCTATACAAAAATTCAAAGTGTATCATAGATTTAAATGTAGAGCACAAAATTAACTTTTAGATGGCAATATAGTAGAATATATTCTGAACCTATGACTAGGTAGAGTTCTTAAATATGACAAGAAAAGTATAGTCTATATAAAAATATATATAGTATAAAAAATCAATAAATAAGATTTGAACAAAATTAAAACATTTGCTATATAAAAAACTCTGTTAAGAGAATGAAAAGACAAACCCCCAGGGATGAGGGTGCTGGATATTTGCAAAGCACAAATCCAACAAAGGAGATGTATCTAGAACAAACAGGCAGTTCTTACTTTGCACAGTAGCGTGGGACTATAAAAATGACCACGTAAGCTGAAGCCACACAAAGCTTCCTTTAATCAGTTAGAAAATATAATTGTTCCTTGACCTTTAAAAATTTTTGTCAAAACTTTCTCATTATTGGTACCAAATGTACATACAAATTTTTTAAGGTATTGAAACCAATTTATTTAGCACATCGTATCTTAAAGCTTTAGAAACTTTGAGAATTAAAGTGCTTTATATATTTGCAAAATACATCAAGAGTAGCTTCAGTAATGCCTTCTTGTGATAAAACTTACAATAAAGAACAAACATCTTTTCTGAACCTACATGAACTGTCATACTTCTTTATATGCTTGGATTAGCTTTTTAACTTTTGCATTTTTTTAACTTTTTAATTTTTTTATAACTTTTTGCATTTTTTTGCATTTTTGATTAACTTTTTTAACTTTTGCATTTTTAATATCATGAAATATTTCTAAGTGTTCCTTTAATGTAAAGATTTTTGCCACTTTCTCTGGGATTTCTTCATCCTTCCCTTATTCATGTTATAAGGTTTGCTGCCACTAAGTTCCTCTGGCTGCATATCTAGTCTCTTGAATGGCAGCAATATCAACATTCTCATACTCGATTATTTTCTCTAAAATTCCATTTATGGTTAATTAGAATTTTACTTCCAGTCTTGTAAATTTTTGTTTCTGTGCTACATTTTCAAGTTTGTTGGCCAGTTCCATTTTTCACTTATTCATTTTTGTAAAATGTCATAGGGATTTATCACTGAGAGACAAGGAAGTAACACAAACACACATTTTACTTAAGAGGTATGCAATGATCAATCACCAAAGACTTTGAAAGAAGTGAATTGTCATAGATCATGATGCACGTCTGTTATTTATGTTTTGACCTGTGGACTGGAGAGCTAGCAATACTTTGTGCTTTATGCAATCACTCACAGTTAATGTTATGGTAACTGAAATTTGAATTATATAATTTAAGCCATTTCACTACAGGGTCATGCATACTGGAATCATGCAAAGCGAGCACTGGATATATAAAGAACTCTCAAAACTTTCCTTTAAAAGAAAAAGAATCAAATTAGAAAATGGATAAAAGACAAAAGTATACCTTTCACCAAAGAGGATATACAGATAGCAAATCAGTACCTAAAGATATGTCCAATATCTTAAGCCATTTGGGACAAATTAAAAATCATGACGATGTATTGCTATACATCTACTACAACAGAAAAAAATTTTTAAAGATCATGACAATACTAAATGCTGATAAAGAATTGGAAAAACCAGATCTCTTAAACACAGCTGGTAAGTACTTAAGAGGTACTTCAGAAAATCCTTGAGCAGCTTCTTAAGAACTGTTACCACACCACCCAGCAACCATATCGTAGAACATCTATTCCAGCAAAAACAAACAAAAAACAACTTATGTTCACACGTTCATATGTACATGAATGCTCTAGTAGCTTCATTTGTCATAGCAAAAATATATATAAGAAAATAATCTACATGCCCTTCCATAGGTGAATATCTGAACAAACTATTATAACAAACATTGCTATAGAGGAACACCAGTCAAAAATAAAAAGAAACAACTATTGATACAGATATTGGGTGAATCTCCACAACATTAGAGACAGAAAAAGCCAATCTCAAAGGTTGTACTGTATGATTCCAATTACATGAGAGTCTCAAAATGGCAAAATTACAGAAAAGGAAAATGGATTAGCAGGTTGCCAGGAGTGGTGAAAGGAGGGTGTGTGTTTGCGTGTGAGACAGGGGCAGCATAAGTCACCTTTGTGTTGATGGAACAGTTCTGCATCTTGATTATGGTGGTAATAACACAAATCTACTCAAGACAAAACTGCATAGAACCACCCATACGCACATTCAAAAATGAAGGCATGGAAAACTGAAGAAATCTGAATGGAATGTGTGCATTAAATCAATATGCCTGCTTCTGATACTATACTATTGTTATAGAAAATGTTATCTATAAGAGCAATTGGGTGAAGAGCAACTGGGACCACTCTGTATTATTTTTACAATTTGTTATGAATCCATAATTTCTGTATTTCAAAATAAAACATTTAAAAAATTTCCTTTATTCAGAGGTGCCACTTTTGGGAATTTATCCATAATACACTTACATATGTGTACATATGGATGTTCACTATAACACTATAGTGGCAAAAGACTATGCTTAGTCTCAACTCTCTCCAAAGTGGTAAAACAGCTAACATGGGAAAGAGTATGCGGTTGGTTAAAAGAAACATGATATTTACTATATGATAAATGTCATCTCAATTTAAAAAACTGAGAGAAAAAAACAAAAAACAATTTCCAAGATATGATCTTAAGTGAAAAAAGCAAGATGCAGCAGAATGTTAATATTTATTAGAGAGAGAGAAAGAGAAAGATTGATGTATCTGCTTATGTACCTATAGAATAGCACTGGAAGGGTCCTAGGATTATTGGACACAGTTATCACCACCAGAAGAAAAAGTGGGTACCTTTTGAATTTGTAGCACATGAATAAATCAATATTTACTGAGCTAGAGTGCCATTGCTATCACCGTGGTTTTACACTTACACTAACTACCAAAACACTATCCATCTGGGTGTGATGGCACTCACCTATAATCCCAGTGGCTTCAGAAACTGAGGCAGGAGGATCTAAAGTTTGAGGCCAGCCTCAGCAATTCAGTGAGGCCCTTAGCAACTCAGCAAGATCCTGTCTCAAGATAAAAAAATCGAAAGGTCTAGGGATGTGACTCAGTGGTTAAGCCCCCTGGGTTCAATCCATGGTACCAAAATCAATCAATTAATATAGAAAAACACAATCAAATTCATTTTTCACTCTGGCTTCCACACAATTATTTTACCACAGTGTCTTTTCCTTTTTCATTTGTTTCTTCTGACACTATATATTCATGTTTACCATAATTCTAACACATGGCCCTTCCTGATGCCACAGTTTCATTCTCCACTCTGAAAGAAGTTTCTCATAAGCAGCATACACTCTATGTTCATCAAAATCCAATCAAGAGACGAAATTACATCAGTAATTGAATAGAGAAAGTTAAATATCAAAAACTGTTATTAAAGATAGTTTACTGGGGCTGGAGATGTGGCTCAAGCGGTAGCGCGCTCGCCTGGCATGCGTGCGGCCCGGGTTCGATCCTCAGCACCACATACAAACAAAGATGTTGTGTCCGCCGAGAACTAAAAAATAAATATTAAAAAAAAAAAAGATAGTTTACTAAAATGGTAATAATGGATACAGAAATAACAGAGACAAACACTCCCTCTGATTGTAGGAGAGTGTAAGTCACTCCCCTATCCAACTACCCCAGGGCTAAATTTAGAGCTCATTGGAGAGGTCAAGGATGCCAAAAGAATACAAAGTGTAGACAGAAGACACTGGCCAGAGAGAACCGTCTAGTGCTAGCATCTTACCTAGTGATGAGATCCCTGGAGATTGTGAGTTGGGCACAGGCTGTCTATAGGAATAGCTCCCCAAGCAACAGAGAGACTTGTAGGAAGGTGCAAGCTGCAGCTGTTCTATAAAGACTATTGGGGGTACAACCAGGCCTTCCACATGTCAATCTGCATGCGACCAGATCAAAGCAATGACACACGTGGTCCAGAGAGCGAAGTGCTCTCCCCTTGCCATGGCCTTATCATGTTCTTCCACGACAAAGTCTAACACTGAGCCCACTGACCAAGGAAAGATGCATACTGAGTCCAATTTCAACATCACAAAACAGCACAAAGGGTAGATATGGAGCTGAGACAATCAATTGGTATATTCTACAATCCTGAAACCAAGTGAATTCAATGGGATGAGTGACATAACTGCAACTCCAGAGTTATACAGTGCTGGTGCTATGAAAGTACAGAGGAGAGGAAAAGTGAATTTATAATTATTCCTTACTAGATATGTGTGCCTTTACTTAGTCTTTTGTATGTATTTCATTGATAATGGGTTTCATTTCTTTAGAGACAATCTGATAATTTTCAGATAGGTATATTTCTTAAAGTATCATGTGTGTGGAAAATGAAAATTTGGTTTTCTGTTTTTAATCAGTCATTATCTAGGTTATGATGATGCAAACACATCTCTGTTCAACTGGTTTTAAAAGGATTAATTCTGGTCCAATTTTTTTCTCATATGTGATGTTACTACCAACGGCAAATTGCCTTATGATGCACATAATGTGCACAAGAATAACAAAACACCTGTTATTTAGTATGGACAAATACTAAGATAGATTTACAGATATGAATTTGAGCTGGGTCTTGAAGAGTTTTCAACATATTTTCCAGATAGGAAAGGAACAGTTATGAAGGTATAGAGATGGGAGAAGAAATGGTAGGTAGAGACAACTGCAAAGCAGTGTCTGAAGCCTAAGTCTTTGGGAGGAAAGAATTAAATGAATAAATTATTTGGGTCTTAGGTTTTCAAAGTTAGTGTCTCAAAACAGTTATCTGTGGACTACTTGAGAACCATGTTAAAAACATATTTCTAGGTTAATATCCCTACACACCTGTTTAACAAGTTTGGGACAATCAATCACACAACCATTCCCTTCATGGTATGCTAATGTTCATGATCCACACACCACTATTAAATATTTTTCTTTATTGCTATAGGTCTCCAAAGTCAGTCACACACACACATCAAGGAGCATACAAGATGATTCATTGGGGTGTTGGAAAAAGACATTAAAATACAGTCACATTAAAATTCAGCTTAATTTATATACGGACTGATACAGACGCCGACCCTTGATCTGTGTACAAGGTGAACTAAGGGAGAAAGACCTTAAGCCCTCATTTCCTCAACCAGCATACTGTGATAGACAACCGCTTATAGATGTTTCACAAAAACAGAAAAGTGATACCAAAAATGTGTAGAAAAAATTTTTTTAAAAACATAGACAGTAGTAAAAATACATGAATGTGGAAACAAGAAAATGGCAGAATTGACCTCTTTTCTAAATCTAAATTGGCTCTTTGCTAAATTACAAGGTAGAAAGTTATGAAATCAGATAAATAATAACTTTTAGGAAAAAAAAATGCCATGGAAAGAACATTTTGAAAACTATCACTGATAATGTTCTGTGCTTTTGTGGATGAAAACACAAGTGTATTGCCTATCAAAATTTTCATATCTTCAAAACAACTTGGAAATAACTTTCTGAGCTATTAAAAATCTCTAAAACCTCAATACATGTTTTTTTTTTAAATAAATACTCCAAAGTGCTTCTTTGGGCTTTAGGAAGCCATTTATAAACAAATATATAACTTCAGATTAGTTGCTAGAACAAATGTTGTTAATCTTCCATGAGGTCAAACATTTATTCTCACTGGGACTAAGACTGGAACGCTTTTACTCACCTCACTCCCCTGCTTGGTCCTCACCTGGAGGTTCTGTTGGGACAGCTCAGTACTGACATTAATAGTGAGATTTTCCGTGTAGTATGTTGTGTCTTTTCTACTTGAAGAGTACTTACCCCTTTACAAATTCCCCTTCTATCACAAAATGAAGTTGTTTTTATTATTTGTCTATTTAAAGTTTGGGGAGCATTTACTTAGGTGAACTTACTTTGGGGATATATTCTATGGATCCTGAATAACCTCAAGATGAATGATCTTACCTTGGAAAGAGATTTTAGGTTACAGTGTTATTCTAAAGTCTAGAAATGTGATTTTCTTTCTTCCTTTTTTTAACCTTTGTTTATTGTTGTCTTTTTTAAATGTGGTGCTGAGGATCAGACCCAGTGCCTCACACATGCTAGGCGAGCGCTCTACCACTGAGCCATAAGCCTAGCCTCTGTGGTTTTCTTTTTCTTTGTAAATTCTTTTCTGTACCCTGAGATTCAAACATTTGAATATCTTCTCCTCTATGTCTAATGAATATTTCAAAATCAACATTTCAAAACAACTGATCCTTCCAGCTGCTACCATCCCCAAATCTGATCTTTACAGAATCCTTCTCATTCTATTAGGCAGAAACTCCATTCTTGCAGTTACTCAAAAAACTTTTTGGAATGTCATTAACCATTATCTTACACACTGCATCCAATCCATGTACTCTCAAAATATTTCGAAAATCGGACCACTTCTCCTTCTTCTACCAATACCACACTGGTCCAAGCCCCCATCATTTGTTGTTTAAATTATTGCAATATTCAAAGATCTAGTCTCCTGGCTTCCTTGAAATCTTCATAGTGTATTCTTTAATTATAGTCAGCAACTCTTCTAAACTAAATCCTTTCATATCATTCCTCTGCTTAAAATTTCTCCAATGGCAGGGAACGATGGAATATGCTTGTAATCCCAGTGGCTTGGAAGGCTGAAGCAGGAAGATTATGAGTTCAAAGCCAGACTCAGTGACTAGGTGAGGTCCTAAGCAAGCTAGCAAGACCCTGTCCCTAAAGAGTATATAAAAAGGGTTAGGAATATGCCTCAGTGTTTAAGCACCCCTGGGTTTAATCCCCAGTACCAAAAACCAAAATTTTCCAATGGCTTTCCAGATGCATCAATAAATAATTGCCAAGTCTTGCAACAGTTTACAAGGGCATACATTATCTTGTTTCCTGCTGACTTTCTTCCCTCTCTCTAGGTATATTCCTGCCTCAGGGTTTTTGACTACTCCCTGTCTGGAGTGCTTTCTCCCCACATATTTATAAAACTAGCTTCCTCACTTACTTCAAATTACTGTATAAATCTTACCTTATCTGCCTCTAAGCACTATGAGATAGAAAATCCTGCCACTACCTTATCTCAATATAAGCCTAGTCATATCTATCGTGTTCCCCCTTTCACCACTTATTACCATGTAAGACACATTTATTCATTTACTTATTGTCTATCTCTTCACCCTTGATGAGGGTGTGGCCAACATTTTTGTTCACTAAAACAGTGCTTGTCATTGGTGCAAAATAAATGATAAATACTTGAATTGAGTATCTGCTTAGCATCTTTCCCCCAATGTTTCCTGGAACCTACATGATGCAAGTTCCTTCAACTTAATAATTTTCCTCTGGTATTTGGTACTTGTGTCCTCCTAAATCCACCCCCACACTTCCTCCTCCTTTGGTTCTTCACTTATACACATTTAATAGCCTAGGCTTATCTTCTGTTTTCAACTTGTCTTTGGGTTTTGTTTCCTAGAGAGAGCTACCATTTGGTAAACTGTGGTTATTCCCCCATGCTTTCTCTTCCTTCTTTTTGTTCCCCGCTGGTACCAGGAATTGAACCCAGTGGTGCTTAATCACTGAGGCACATTCCCCAGCCCCCTCTTTAAAAAAATACTTAGTTGTAGATGAACACACAGTATCTTTACTTATTTTCATGTGGTGCTGAGGATTGAACACAGTGCCTCACACATGCGGGGCAAGCGCTGTAACACTGAGATAAAGCCCCAGTCCCCCAACCACTTTTTAAAAATATTTTATTTAGAGATAAGGTCTTGCTGAGTTACTGAGACTGGTTTTGAACTCGTGGTCCTCCTGCCTCAGCCTCCTGAACCGCTAGGATTACAGGCGTGAGCCACTATGCCTGCCCAGACCTCTTTTTCTACATTTTAATACATTTTATTTTCTGTAAATTTTTATTTTATACTGTGATTAAAGTCTTACATGCTTTTTCAGAATTAAAGTTGCCATCCATCTAGACCAGCAATTTCATCATCCATTTCTGAGGGTTTTCTCTCACTTGTAGATGCCATTTTAGTTTTCCATAGACTATTTTCCTTTTGTCTGCTCATCCTCCCTTTTGCACAAGTCAAACTTTGGGATATTTTATGCCATAATAAACTCATGAACAATAGAAACCAGTTACCTTTGTTTCTGTGGATTTGCTGTCAACCAGCAAATTGACCATTTCCTTCACCAATGACTAGAGGAAAATCTCTCTTTCCTCTATTTTCAAGAACTTGTTTTCTCAGAACCTCATGGGGTGATGTGAACTTAGCTCACATGTGGTGTCCGAGAAGGTACTCTGAAGTTGAGTCTTACTAGTACTGCAAATGTGGACTGCATAACTTTTCCTTTAAGTTCATGGTTCTGTGAGATCAAGACTCTTTCAGGAGTTTAGGTCTTTGCTGAAGACCCTATTTGAATTAAGAAAAAATTAAAGACAAGCTCTCCCTTCCCTATGCTGGTATAATCAAAACGGTTATATACATCCTACTGATTCTAGTCTCCAGCCCCATAGCAACTGCTCTGTCCAAAAAAAGGTAGTTAGCAGATGGAATACAAAAGTTTCATGGGAGGGAGCTTAAGACACACAATAAAGCCATCTCCCTAGGGCCCTGTTTAAGAAAAAAGTATAACCAAATTTAAATATGGATGGAAAAGGGTAAATATAGGTTGACAAGATGACAATAGTAATAGTCCAAAACTTGTGACGATAGGAGAGGTTGTAGGAGAAATGCAATATGAATGGATATGTCCTTGATTAGTGACAAGACATTTAAAACACTTAATAGAAGGAAAGAAAGAAATGAAGCTTCTTATATGTACACATATTTGCTCAGAAAACAGTGGGAAGTCCATGACTTCTGTTTCCTCTGTCAAGAAAAAGTAAGGGCACTTCTGAGTGAAGACAATGGAGTAAAATTGGATCCATTTGGGTCATAACAACCTAAAGGACTGGCAAAGAAGTGAAAGAGGAGGAAAGATTAGAAATAAAACCAATCACCAAACAACAAAAAGTACACAACTTCACACTAAAAGTGAAATAAATGGATTCAAGTAAGACTTGGATTAACGACAAGCTCTCCCCTCCATATTCTGGTATAATCAAAAGGTTATATATATTCTATTGATTCAGAATAGCATCTAACCTACCTAAATAAGGAAAGTTAACAGTAGCCTAGGAATTGTTAACGCAAAATCCAACACATGAGGAAACAAACCCACAGAAGTAAAAAAAAAAAAAAACAATGAAAACCAAAAACTCCAATAAAAAATACTTTGTCCCCATCAGTATCTCCAGGAATCCGTTTTCTAGCAACCTGCATTTAGTTCAGGAAGCATTAAGGAGAATGTTTTTAGTAATGAGATGAATATATAACTAGTGACCTCAGTATTGGCAGTTAAAAAACTCAAGGAGCAAAAGCCCAGGCCTTCCAACAGTCTTTCCCACACCCAGTAAAACAGCTACAGAACTGGCAATATTTACTACCAAAAACCAGCCTCATAAGAAAGCAAAATGGGGAAGTAAGACTACAGAAGATGCTAGACTGTCAAAAAGCCATATGTAATAAAAGTAGTCCTCTATCTGTATCATAATCGGAATTTTATTTAAACAAATTTGGTTGTTTGGGGGGGGGTACTGAAATAACTTAATCATCAATATTTTATTAATTCATTTCCAAATATCTAAATATAAATCCACTCACTGTCTCCATATAAAGCCCAAGTTTTTTGAGGATGGATCCTTTCAGGTTCATGTTCCCCAATTACCTCATCCTCCTTGTTGCTATCTCCCTTGTCACTGCTAGTCTCAACATTCTCAGTTATTTCAATACTCATGTAACCACAAAGATCCTTCACTCATCTCAAAGACCACCTCCTCCTATCAGTCATTTTCAAGGTTTTGACTTTTTCTCTTTGATTTTAGATACTGCTGGTATCTTCGTTTCACACATCCCATTCTGACCATATCCTTTTCTCATCTTTCAGGCTCATTTCACTGAAGCTTTTAGTTCACAGGATAGTGCTACTTTCTCATACCCATCACATCCCGTCCAAGATTTATTCCTCAAACTACATATCACCTTGCAAATGTCAATTCCCTGGCCTGCTTCTACTTCCACTAGAAGTCAAAAACCCAACTGCAATCCCCTACACCTATAATCAAGCAGCTAGAGAAAAACCACACCAATGGTTTGTCAAGCTTTGCTTAAATCGTGACCACTTCTTAAGGATACAACACAGTTCTAATTACTGCCATATTTTCCCATTACATTGGAATTCTCACATAATTTCTTTTCTTACCTCAAATTCTTACATCAACTTTCATTAGCCTTAAACAACTTTATTGTGCAATCTATTTTGTCTTTACTGAGTGGTGCATTATGAAATAAAAATACATCATCTAAGAATACAAATGTTAAGACCATTTTATAGTCAAAACATAAACTTTAGCAATACTTAGTTGTGTTAACATGAGCCATGAGCAATTTCACTCAATCTCCCCCAATCATTACACACACTGACATGATACTTTCAAACTATTTCATTTTAAAAACCAATGTTTATAGTCGGGAGTGGTGGCGCACACCTGTAATCCCAGTGGTTCAGGAGGCTGAGGCAGGAGGATCATGAGTTCAAAGTCAGCCTCAACAAAAGTGAGGGGCTAAGCAACTCAATGAGGCGGTCTCTAACTAAAATACAAAATATTGCTGAGGATGTGGCTTAGTGGTCAAGTGCCCCTGAGTTCAGTCCCCACTGTCCCCCCCCCAAAAAAAAACAACAAATGCTTATATTATTGATCAATTTTAAAAAAAAGATAAGTATCACTGCCATGTTTAGTATTAATATTAAACTCCATGAAGGCAGTTCTTGTGTTAGAAAACATTACTACATTTTATCACAGTGAAATAGTGACCCAACATGTTCCCATTTGAAATTTGTTGGCCAGTTAAGTATATAGGTCAACAAAATACCCAAATGTGGCAACAGAATCCCTCAGATGTCTTCTGCTTCATTATAGTCTCGGCTCTATTTATATTAGTTATGTGGTAAAGGTGAGCATTCTCTAGATGAGGCTGGATTGTAAACTATAAATTCTGTGCCAAAGGATCTACAAATAATCATTAGGCAGACTCAAACACACAGCTTTCTCCAGAGCTGTTTTATAATTTCTTTTACAGTCATTTAAGAAAGCTGAGAGCAAAAAAGGAACATTTACCATAAATGTTGATCACTACACTATTAAACAAAAAAAAGAGAAGTGTTTTAGGAAATGAGAGGAAAAAAGCTTATTTGTCAATGTTCTGTTATTTATAATTAGCACCTTTGAGCCTAAAATTAAAAAAAAAAAATTCAACAGCATTTACAACTCATGTTCTGTTTCAGTTATGTGGATGCTCATCCAAAAGCAGATGAACTAAAGAACAGAACAGCATAATAAAATACGTACTTAGTGGACACTTATGAATGGAATGAAAATTAAGTTTGCATGGAGTCCATTAAAGTCTTCCATTAAAGGAACTGGGGGTTGTGGCTCAGTGTTAGAACACATGCCTAGCATGTGTGAGGCCCTGGGATCGATTCCCAGCACCACATTAAAAAAAAAAAAAAAAAAAAAAAAACCCTAAATGAACAAAATAAAGATATTGTGTCCATCTACAACTAAAAATATATTTTTAAAAAAATCTTCATTAAAAATATCCTGATGCAGAAGATTCAATTATTGACACTGCCAATATGATGCTGTTAATAATTTTGATTATACGGAAATAAAATCTGTTGTAAAATTTATTATATTATTGTTGTTTATTATGTCAAAACCAGGGCAAGCTATAAAGGTAATGAAATACACTTAATACTATTGCAATAACATAGAACATATGGCCATAATCAAACTAAGTTTAGTAGAGCATGAAGTTTGGTACCTTCAAGAAAACTATGATTCTCTAAATTATTTACCTAATTAATGGGCAAGGAGACTGTAAATGAATTTAACTCATTAGCTTTCAAAGTGAAAACTTATATTTATTTCTAAAACAGAAATATTATGCTTGACAAATATTATAAATCAACACCATGTAAAGACAATATCCCAATGTACAATGTTTCTGTCTTTGTGGTATTAGGGAAAAGAAAAAAATATTTTTAAATATATGTTTTAATTTAAAAAATACTTTTGGTTGGTGATAAGGGGGAAGGTGGAAATATCCCTAAGATTTTTAATGTAAAGTACTACCAAATGCCTTATTTACTTAATCTGTATTCATGAATCACTTTGCTTGGGAAAGAGTCATCAATTGGTGATTAAGCAATCAATCACAGTGGGCTACTATAATATAAAGAAACTGCATTAACTTTGTAAGTACTATAACAACCTTAGGGGTTAAGTAGCTCTTAGTATTTTTAAAGTGGCTACAAAAGGAATTCAACAGCAAATAAATACTTGGAAGGGATAGATCACTTGCTTAAATTTAAAATATTATCACCTCACTTTTTGAATTTTGGCAATAAAACTATTTTATTTCATTAGCTTTGTTCATATAAAAATGCATACTGCATTTCAGCAGATGGCATATATTTAAAACTTCTAAGATACTCCTATATAAAAACTACCTAATATACAAGACCAAACACAATGACCTAAAAGTATTATTACTAGATATAATTCTTTACAATTCTATTATACATTTTCATTTTTCCTTAGTTATTGTGCCACATACAAATATGTAAACAATACTGAGTTCAGCAAACTTTCAAACATGGCGATGAATACGCCAGAACATTTAGGACACAGTATTTCAAAACTTCCTAATCATAATCTTAGTTTAAGACAAATTCAGTCATTCTTCCCTTTTATTTCTAAAGTTACTACTATGAGAATCAACATGATTCTCAAATCTAAGTGAATAAACAGTGAAAATCCAGTCTAGTCACATCAGTGTAATCAATTTTTATTTTTTAAAGAAAAATAGCAGCCACCAACTTTTTGAGTTGAGAACATATTTCTACAATTCCTATTTTATTTTATAAATTATTTCTCTTTAGCATTCTACATAAATCTTAAACAGGCAGACCAAAATTTTCTTTATTAAGAAACATGAGCATGTATTATGTTTGTGTAGGTATGTGTATAGGCTTTCATAAAAATTTATCTGGAAAATAAACTTCAAGTTATATTTTACATTTAAATAAGCACTTTAAAAACACAAAATTTAGGGCTGAAGGTTTAACTCAAGTGAGCACTTGCCTAGCGTGTACTAGGAGAGTTATAGGGAGCTGGGAACACACTAAACCAAAAGCATTAAGTTTAAAGCCACTTTCTAAGCCATTAATTTTGACCAGTTTTAAATTTTTGTGTAATATTATAAAATATACTGTTAAATCTCAAAGAATTTCATATACTTTGACAAATATTCCCTTCCCACCCTCCAAATAAGAACACTGTTATCACCTTAATTTTGTTAGGAGTCAAAAAAATTTTTATTTAGGAAAAATATTCCCTTCAGTGTTGATTAGACAGTGAATTTTATTTGAGTAATTTACTCTTTTGTGCAGACCAATTTAAAGTATGCCTCTTTTCATAAACAATCTGACTCATTCTGCATGGCAGATAAGAAAATTAATACTTCTTTCTACCTTAAAATTCAGATTTTCCTCATTATGAATTATTCCTGTATGGACTGCTATTGTGCTATTGCTAAAAACAGAGTTAGTAAGGAAATGAACACATGGGAAACAAACCATAAAGCTATAATACTAGTTAATAATAAAATATATTAAACATTATTTAAATATTAAACAGCAAAATAGTCCTTCTATATTAAATAAATAAGATTTTAATTTGTCATTTGGGAATATAGGTCAATACCACAATAGGAGGGATGGTCTAGTGCAAAGAGTGACCTCACACAAAACACACCCACACACATTAGAAAAGGAGAATGAGGTGGAAACACAACATTTAATACTGGTTTTGTTTTCAAATAACAAATTAAACCAGTGATTCTCCTTCCTTCTTGCATTTTAAATTACCTCAAGAACTTCTGAAAAATACTGAGTTCAGGTCTCATCCCAGATAAATTGAATGAGAATAGGCATTTAGTCACAGATATTTTTTCAAAACTCTCCAAGTGATTCCAATGTTCAGTGTTCAGATCTATTGATTGAAATCTACGTGCTTCTTTCTTATTGTTACTTGACTCAGAAGACTCCAAGGAATAAAGAAACAAAAGCCCTCCTTTACAGTCAGAACACACTAGGGTATCTCCAGTTAATAGTAACTTATGGGTAAGTCAAGTTTATTAATGTGCTCTTCATTTCCATTAAATTATCTACTTATGCCTCTTTCCCCTGTTAATTCTGTATTCCCAAACTCCAAGATCAAGTATCGTCAAACTACGTTTCTGTAATAAACCAGTTACAATGAAAATACATCACTCATTCATGCATATAAATATTTACTGAATGCCTACTATGTGCAAGGCACTGTCTTAGGTGCTGCTGTAGAACTGAGTCATGGGAGAATAAATAGTAATTCACTGAGAGTTTTGTTTTGTGGGGTTTTTAGAATTAATCATTATAAAATTAATTACATGGACCTAAATAAGGGAACAAATGGTCAAAGAGAGAAAAAGTAACCCAAGTGCTTTAAGTACATGGAATAGCATATCTGTACTTTTCCTAATGTTCCATACAATATTTCCAGAAGCCTTTGAATATACATAAGGAAAATTCAAAATAGAAAAATAAACCTTGTTCAAAGATGTTAATTTTAACCACACTCTGTATCAAGTAAATTTCATGTATCAGTATAAATACCAAAAATCTTTATGGAAAGGTAGTCCATGTCCACTTGTAGTAGTCTTAATAAGTAATCTTACATAAAAATATTACAGATTCTAGTACATGTCTATTTCATCATGGAGTTTACACAATACATAATTTGAGAACAGATTCATATGCTGAGAAATTCTAATGTGAACAAATTGAGTTTTCTTTTATCTTCAGAAAGAGTAGATGCAAAGAAAGGGGGAAGAAAATGAGAGCAGAATCTGTTCAAACCTAATAAACATACTAAAATTTAATAATTTAAAATGCTGACTGCTTTTCTTTTGGAGAGCCTTGTGAATTCCCTCTGAATAATATCTTATTTTTATTATTGATAAGGACTTTTGTCATTACTTAAAATATAAATAATAATTGCTTCTCATTTTAAAGACAGCATTAAATTTCAAAAAATGACTAGAGAATATCAGCTTGATAAGAAAGGGCTAAATGTTTATATATTTTTTTTTAAATGTTAAAGAGAGAATCACTGTGAAAAAAAATGACATAAGAAAATGGTCAGCAACAGTTCTAATGGTAAAAGCAATTTAGGGGAATTAAACTTCCCAGGAGTTTTTAAGAAGTAAAAGATTAAAAAAGAAAAAAAAAAAAAAAAGACTCCAGGACCTTGAATGCAACACTCTGTCTAAAGTAGAGAAATAGTAAAATATTTTACTAAGTTAAAATATAGGTTTTACATTTTATACCATATTGAATACACACAAAAATACCAGTGTTTTTTAATCTTGTTTCTGTTCAGACACTTAAGCAAATGATCTTTGGTGCCCGGAAGTTTACCAATAGTTAGGGATAATGGAAGATAAAGAAGTCCAAAATTGACAAAGAAGACTCAAAATCCTATACCATATAAAATAACAAGAAAGTTAAACTGCAATGGTGCTGATATATACTTTCCCTCAAATCATACTCTAGCTTCCAAAATAAGCTGCTATATAGCCAATCATGTTTTTAATTTGTGTTTTGAGATTTTCCAACAGGAAAGGTATCACAAATAGAAATATATCATTCTAAGATTTAAAATTATCAAGTGAGAAGAATGTACATTCATCAAATGTATTCATTTATAAGAAGTCTTGAAAAGGCTGAACAGTCAACCAAAGCTGAAGAACTGTTGTGGATTTTTCATTATTTCTTTTTAAATAAAGAATACATGTAGACATAGCATACATACAGGTTGAAATTTTGATTCATTCAAAATAGTCACATCCCTTTGCTTGGTTTTTGAAGTTCCAGAGTCTAAAATTTAATACCATTCATAACACAGTATTTTCAGTAAAAGGAATTATAGAGCAATGAAAAATCAGAAGCAAGATGGCTTAGAGAGCCTTATAACCTCTAAATATACACACATTTATAACCTGTATTTATTTTCTAAAGAAACAAATTTTAAGTAATGCTAATTTAACCAATAGAGAAAAAACTTCTATCAAAATATACAATTTCCATTACAGACTAGAAGGCTAATATTAAAAAAATAGTTATAAGCCAAAAAGTTTGCTTATATGGATGACAGGCATCATCCTTTTGAAGCAAAAGCATCAAATAAGGTCTTATAAAAGATTGATCTGTGACCTTCTTCATTTATAAGTTCCTGATAAATTCATAAAGCTTGAGTCTTTAGATCAAGGTATATCCATGCTTCTTAATCCAGACTTTTAGAGATGGAGGAACCAAATAAGTCAGAATCTCAAGTGGGATTTATGCTTTACCATGTACCTGAAAGACAATTTTACAATACGTTATAATTATTACATGAGTTTCAGAATTTTTTAGAATATTATACACAAAAATAAGTTGATATTTTTAAAAACTTAAAATCAACAGTGGAACAAGATGTTTTGTTTTCTAAGAGACTAGCAACTTGATACTACAACCTTTGAAATATAAAGACTTTTGAATTAAGCAAGAAACATTCTTTTTATTAAATTCTATAACCTAAGACTCTAGCTAGGAAAAATGTTTCTCTTTAATATATTATCAGTTATAATCATATTATGCTACTTCAATCACCTGACTTTGAGAAAAACTATAAAATCCAGTGAGAGACTTACACCGAAAAAGTAGTAGATTTTAAGGAACATCTCATCTCAAGAGAACAACAGATTTAGTAGTATTAATTTGATCATATGCTCTTCTTCAATTTGTCAATTAATAAAGTAAAGAACTTCAAAACTCTATTTATACTAATTAAAATAAAATTTAAAAATTCATTTCTTTTCATGATTTTCCCATAACCCAAATAAACCCAGAGTTAGAGACCTTTTAGTTCTTGGCATCACTAATGCCAAGAACTGGCATCACTTAATCCATACCTCTTGGATAGATACAAAATGTGGTTCAGAGAGGTCAGATAATTCATTGAACAAATAACAAACTGATACACACCTATGTTTTGACTCAGAGTTTATTGTTTCTTCTAATAGACTAAAAATCTTTCGCTTTTTTTTTTTTTTTTTTTTTTTTTTTTTTTT
>NW_026000019.1:2835152-2843751 GCF_001458135.2 Marmota marmota marmota
CTTCCTTTTCGCTTTTTTTTTTTTTTTTTTTGTACTTTGTATTTTTGGCACTGGGAATTGAACCCAGGGGGGCTTTACCACTGAGCTACTTCCCCAACCCTTTTTTATTTTTGTATTTTGAGACAGGGACTCACTAAGTTGTTTACGGCCTCATTTAGTTGCTGAGGCTGGCTTTGAACTTGCAATCTTCCTGCCTCAGTCTCCACAGTCTCTTAGATCACAGGCAAGCACCGCTATATGCCCTGCTTCTTCATCTATTTCTAAAGTCAATATATCAAACATATTTGTTAGTTATCTATTAGAGATCAACATCAAATTACACAATGCTCAAAAAGAAGGGAATGAAGGAATATGGTTCACAACTTTAAGAATCTTAAAATTTAACCAAGGAGACACAAAAATTACTACAATAAAGTAAAGGTAAGTATATTTTAGGATCAGAATTACCTATCCAATGTTTCCCAGAACCGTAAGAAAACTGGTCTATCCAAATGACGTTTGTGATAACTGAGTTCTAACACTGTTACATCCCATTTTTGAACGTTTGGATCTAGACGAACTTCGTCATACTTGAGATGAAAGGCTTTAACTACACAGGAGAAAAAAAAAAATACTACTTTTTACTCAAACTATAATCAACATTATAAAACATTTTATGGAAGTATAAAAATATTATCCACCACATACACAAACTAGAACAACAAAAAAAGACCTCCTTTTCCACCAACTGAAATTATATCATAAACAAAGTAATCTTTTTAAATTTTTTTATTTGTTAAAGTGGTCTTTCTAAATATATGTTAAACATGCAATGTCATAAAAATGTTCAGTTTGACAAATATTTAGTGAGGGCTTATATATGCCAGCTACTGGGGACTAAAATGAAGAATAAGGTAAGATAAAATGCATATGACTCAGTAAGGAATAATAAGAAAAAGACTATTCAAACACACCATAATCAGGGTACTTGGAGTTTCTCAGAGACCATGAATTCAGAAAAGGTTTTCATTGTCAGTGATGTTTATCTAACCTAAGACCTAAAGGCCAAGTGAGAAGCAAGCAGAGAAGAAAAGTGACCCATTATCAAGAGCATAACTCAAAGAGAAAATGGCTTAGTCTAGGATAAGCATAACAGAACTGCATCATGAAAAGTATAATATAGGGAAAGGATAAGGGATAAGACCATATAAGTCAAGAGCAATGTTGGGCGTGTAGGCCATATTAAAAGACATGGATATCACCAAAAAGCATTAAATAGAATCTACCACAATTTAGTAATGTAGAGGATAAAGAGACGGAGTTCTTTGTATGGGTAGAAGACACATGGATGGCAAGAGGAAGATTCAAGAAATCAGGGAGAGGGGAAATGGGAATAGGAAAGACAAAAGAATGAATCATATATTACTTTCCTATGTTCGTATATGAATATATGACCAGTGTAACTCCACATTATGTACAACCACAAGAATGGGAAGTCTTACTTCATACATGATATGTCAAAATACATTCTATTGTCATGTATAACTAAAAAGAACAATTAAAAATTTTTTAAAAAAAGAAAAAAGATATCAGGGAGAATAGGACTTAGTAAAAAGTGGTGAAAAGGGAGAAAATATATTTGTAAGTAAAGATGTATCTAGCATATAGTTAGTGCTTACTATATATTCTTCACTTTTCTAGGCATTAAGGATATAAACTTACAATCTTTCTCTATCCCTGACAACCAGCTGAATCATACCAGGTAGTTTATTCTTGTATTTGCAGTCAGTTTACCATCACTGGAGATGTTACGCATGCACTTACACAAAATGTTTTAGATTTTTTTCCTCCAATTTTTTAGTTTTCTTACTACTCTATGATTTTCACTTTTTTACTTTTTTTTTTTTTTTTTTTTAATTTTAACAATCATCACCTAGTGTCAGAGCCTTCCAAAGAGACAACAAATGACTTTGTAAATTTTTTGGTAGTACCTTGATGAATTGCTTGTTCTGTAGTGCTTGCTGGCATATTGGCTTTTAATATTAACAACTAATTAAAGGTCAATTCTTGATGGAAATTTAAAATGCATAATTTGTACGGGGAGGGGAGTATTGTTTGTAAATTACTTTCTTTTAGAAACGGAAGTCTCTTCCTCAAACACAAATTATTCATTCTGAATTTAATTAGACCAATTCACAAAAAGGACTATGTGAAGTTCGGAAAACTCATTAAGAAGTTGTCAATTTAGAAATTTTTAAAATTATGAATTAAATATAATCCCACAATTTCAATACTTTCTATTCTACTTACTGCATGTTTTACTTTTCTAATTTGCTTACTGATTTGTTTTAAATCCTTCTTTAAAATATGTTAAAAATAGTTACTTTTTAAAAAAATGACTTATCTCAAGCTATAACAATCTATATTTTCCTTTAGTAATTTCAATAGTTTTAATTTTGATTGCTATTTATTTTTCCACCAAAATAATTTAAATTAAAGCTATAAATTAAAGTCCAAAAGTTCGATCCTCAGCACCACATAAAAATAAATAAATAAAGATACTGTGTCCAACTACAAGTTAAAAAAAAAAAAACAACTGAGGACAAGAAATAGTTTGAGAATGAGGAAGAGAGTAAGACAACTGATTCTTTTTGGAAAAGGCTGAGTTCAAAGTACCAATGCAACATCATCAAGGAGTTACCTCACAGTTAGTGAGATGGCCAGAATATCAAGCCAGAGACATAACTTTTAAAAAAGAGAGATACAGATGGAGGCTGAAAGACCATAAGAAAAAGTTGAGAATTAAAAGAAAATAAGAACATAAATGTACAGTTGCTAGCCAGAGAAAAAGTACCAAGAGAATGAGATAAAGTATAGCAAGTACTTTAAAAAGAATATTTTAAAAAGGAAGAAATACGTGAGCGAGTCAAATTCTGATAGGTCAAAACTATCCAATATCTAGGTCACTGGTGACTTTGGTGGGAACAGTTTTTAGCAAGAAAGAATCAAAATACAAAGGATTGACAACTAAACAGAATGTAAGTTAGTAAAAACAATACTTTAAAAAAAGGGAAAGTGTGAGGTCAAGAGTAAGGGTTCATCCTGTGGATATTAACTAAACACTTCCCTGTATCAGGCACTTTTCTGTGTTAGAGTACAAAGGAAAGAGAATAAAGCAGAAAGTACTCTTCTGTCATGAAACTTGCATTCTGGCCAGTGGAGACTTAGAATAAAGATATAAAAATTAGATGATGTTAAGCAACTTTAAGTGCTCTCAAGAAAATAAAATAGCTTAAGAGAGCAAGTGGGAGTACGTGAGAGCAATTACAAATAGGATGGTCAGAGGAGAATTCTGTGAAGACAGAACACAAGCTGAAATCTCAATGAAGAGAAAAAGCCAATCTTACTACAATTATTCAAGATGATGGGAATAGATGAAAAAATTCACAGGCATTTTAAGTACTGATATACAGTTCTGATTAGCAAAAGCCAACTCATTTGATAAACTGGTTATCAATTTTAATCAAAGCATATGGATGTATAGTAATTATTAATGACTTTAAGATACCCCCCAAAATAATTACTAATGTTGTAGGACAGGCAACATTCACTTTCAGATATAACTACACAGAAAATATTAATGTGTAAAACGAAGTTTGAAAAATATTTCACAGGTGTTTAAGTTAATATTATGCTACTTAATAACAATCCATTAATATACACATCATATATGCAGAACCAAAAAGAACATTTCTACATTGGATAAGCAGTAAATATACAGAGAACCTTACTTTTAGCAAATATGTCAACTGGTGATCCATCAGGCAAAAGCCATGGCCAACCTTTGAACTGCCAAGCAGGACCTTGCACAAAAACTGCTACAACTCGGTCCCTATAAGTAGAAAGGGGATTGGGAGAGAGGGGGCATAGGAAGAATATCTCAAATTTGACCTTAGTTAATGTAAATCCCTAAGGAAAGAGTTTCATAATTATCCATGTGATATAATCTCCTATTAATTCTTCTGAAGATACAAATATAGCAAAAACATCACCTTAACTTTTCAACCTGAATTTTAATTACCACTAGACCACATTAATTACTGTACGTCCTTTTCATGCACCTAAGTCTTTCAAACATAATTATACAAACAGTAGTTTTATGTCAACTTTTTAGTTTTTGCTTATATTAATTGGAATAGGGGCCCACTTTTTCATGGCAACAGGGAATACTAGTTAATCTATTAACTGAAAAAGATGTAGTTTTAAAAGGAAGTAATTTAGTATTCAAATACATCTTAAAACATTTTACTTTAAGTAAAACATGACAGTAACTTGCCATTTTTGACAATCTTATTTTTCAGTTCTTCCAATATGTGGGCAGAAATCTGAAGACACAAACTTCCTTAACTTTCTATAACTTTTCCTACTGTTTTACAATCATTTCATTCACTCTAAATGTTGTAAATTAATTTTTCAAAGTAACTTCTCTTTCCAACCATCCAAATTAGTTTTCTAGGAAAGAATAAATCTATTTCTAAGCCCTCATATTTCATTATTTTGCACAATATTTAATTAATTGGAGAAAATATAAGTACTGCCATAAACGTAAGACTACAACTAAAGAGGTGGGAACAAAAACCATCAATAATAATGATTAACCTTAATGACAGTTACTATGGGACAGTGCTGTTTTGAGCACTTTACACATTACTCATGTTAATCCATTTAATCTCCAAACCAATTTGCTGAAGTGAATGCCAGATACCCCCATTTTACAGATGGAGAACAGAGGGTATTAGAGAAAAGCCCACAAAAGGCAAAGAAAGAAAGGAAGGGAGAGTAAGAGAGGAAGAAAGAGAATGAAGGAATAGAAGGAATAATTAATCTTGAGCAATGGATATGATATTTGCTCCCATTTGAGGACTGATAAACCATTAGAACAGTCATTTGGCATTATTATTATAGAAACAGCATGGCTTTGCAACTCCTTGTAACAATCTTAGAAATGCAGACTACACTTTGAAAATCACTGCTTTAGATGAAGATTCTGTATATCCAACCAAACATTAAACCAGGGTTACCTGCTATTCAATTTAAAAACCTACAGCGACTGTCAAGGTCGCTATGAAAAACCACAACCTTAAAATTCTTATTCTACACAAGATGTCTGAGGCTAAAATTCGATCTTAAGTAAACAAAATTTCTACATTCAGGGATACATGCCCCAAACTGTTAAAAAACACCTTTAATAAAGCAACATGTTATTAAATAATCCCTAAATTTTACAACCTAACTTGTCCCATGTATAGGTGAAAGATCTATTGGTACCAACCAAACTAAAGGGAATTTTTCTGGACAGAGGTCACCTACATCCTATTGGGTCTCACAGAATTATCGGGAAAGCAATATAATATAAATGCTACCCAGTCTCCATGAATTCTTGAAAGGATAATTAAAAGAAGACAAGGAAAATACTAATTCTACCTATGACACCAATGATAAGACTCTAATACATATAATTTTATAGCACTGTGATAACACCTGTGCACATTCTTGGAATTATTTTCTCTAAATAATGATATCCTGTAAACATACAATACACAGTCTTAACCTTCCTACTAGTTTTAAGCTTAGTATCTGAAATTCTCATCTTACTCACTTTATATTACTCAATTATCTGTTACGTACTGGAAAGAATTCTAATAAAAGAATCCTTTACTCTTTTATAATTTTTTAACATAATAATATTCTCAATGGCATGAAATCCAAAACTGAAAACTAACAATTACTTCAAAGGTAAATTTCATATAATGTGCCATATGTTCTTTGTATCACAAAGAAACTCTGAGGCTTCAAATTTTTACTCCAATTTAAATTAATTAAAATTTATGATAATTTGTAATATCTGATTTTATAGGTATTTTAAATTATAAATAGCTTAATATTTTGGTTAAAAGACATTTTAAATAACTACATACTGATAAAAAGAGCTGACCATGTTATTCTTTTCAGTAAATTATGCCCTTACTATGCCATTATTTATATCTTACCAGAAAATCTAAATTCTCCAAATCAAGATTTTAAAATAGAGGACCTTAAGATAACATTAGTCTATTTGTTCTGTCCTTTTTAAAAGCTAATCCAGAAAAAAATAAACAAGTAGAATTTTTTATACTCTAAGTTTTCATAAGTTAGTGTGGTTCTTCTTATAAAGAAAATAAAGTTTAGCAATTCAAAATGTAAGTTTGTTTAGGTATTCCAAGAATATTAAAATTAGTGGTGACCAAATTAGATCTGTATATATTAACAGACTTTTGTTTAGAGCTCATAATAAAATCTAATACTTGTTCAATTTTTAAAAATCAATACTCAAAAAAATTAAATGAATATTAAAAAAAAATATAGAGACAATCTTACCAATCTTGAGGCATAAGTTTAAGAGGCTGGTCTACAACTCTATAAGGTACTGTGACACTAATTGCAGTGCCCCCTGGTTGCATCTGATCTTTTCTTCTCTGTATTAGTGTTTCATTTTCTCGTTGACATCCTTGTTTCTTCTTTTCATCTGATGGAACAAATCTTAGCAAAAAAGTGAAAAAAATCAAATGAATTCAGTGTGGTAATATAAGAAAAATTTATATTTTAAATAATTTCTAAACATCAATGTTTTAAATGCTTACTTTTAAATAACCAGCCCTGTGGTAAAAAAAAAAATAAAGCCTGGACAGTGTGAATCTTTCCTTTGTATGCCAAATAGAACTCAGACACACACAGATCACAATTTTTGTGTATATAAAAACACTATTCATATTTATTTAATGAGCACTTAGCATTTTCCACACTGATCCTTGGTTTCTCAAATGCCATTAGAAGACAACTTTGTGATAAAGGGAAGCTTATTTAAAAATCAAAAGATCACCTAAGAGAAAGATGACTTCTGGGGTTGGTTAGACACTCTTCTTCACTGGAAAACTTAGCCTATCCTGGAGCTTCACAAAACACCCTATTTACGTTTTATGCTTCAGCAAAATTAAGAAAATATCACCGAACTTCAGGACTGCTTTGAGACTTTAGAGTAGGAAAATCAGTGTATGCCAAAAGTTCACTTAAGTTAACACCACTAATACTATCTTACTATATGTCCATTGTACCCCCAATAGATATTTTCAAAAATAATCTAACATTCTGGAAAGCTGCTGCCACCTCCAAAATTTGCTAGAGTTCATGAGCATTCTAAATGAGCATCATTTATTACTTAGAACATAGTTCCTCCTATTCACTGCAACAAGTATCATTTTACTTCAAAATTTTAGGAGACATGAAATGAAAGGTCTTGTAAAAGGGCAAAGAAGATGCATGAGATACTGCATCTGACAGAGTCCCTTGAGAATTTTCAATACCACATACTGGATTCATCATATTAATTTTGTAGTCATGAAAATTTTTAGTACATGTTGATAATGGTAATAGTAACTTCTTGTCTAAACTGACTATTCTCACATCCATTTTATATCTGATGAAAAAGTTAACATGTTAACATGCCCATATCATTTCAGAATTTCTTCCGGATAAACATTTGCTCCATATAGATTTTGGTTATTTTATTTATTAATCAAGCCCACAATGAAAACATCAAATACAATACTAATGCCTGGAATAATAAAACACTATTTCATAAACTAATTTTTCTTGCATTGTTGGAAAGTAAATTCTAACAAAGTCACAACTAACAAAAACATTAAGTGAAAAAAATATGTAATACATTGTCCTGTAAATTATACAACATAAATAGTTGTCCTTTTGAACTATGTTCCAGATATACAGAACAAAAGGATCTTACTTCTAATAAAAAGATGCTTTTTCTTTAATTTTTCTCAGATAGATGAGGCTAAAATTATTTAAATTCCTAAATATAATAGTGTAAGTCTCTCTTTTATGACTTCTAAAATATAGTATGAATCTATAAAATTATTTATGAGAATATAAAATTACTTATAAACTTTGATAATAATGAATTAAAAATATAAATGAGTGATCTATTACAATATCCAATTAATAAAAAGTCTATTAAACATATAAATCTACTTCTGATATCTAAGAAATAAGAATTATATAGCATCTGCATGTTTACATGTTGGTTGCTGTAAGTTTTATGAAAGCTCAGAGTTTCTCATAATTTTTAAATTAACCAGAGCACTCAACCTTTTTATACACCCTGGTATTTTAATTTCTGATTTTATCAAGGCATTTTCTTATAGTAGCCCTCCCTGTTAGCAGTAGAAAGCAACTTTATTTCAAAATGCTTTTCAGTCTTATTTTTAGTATAAGGTGAATTCTTCTGGAATTTGATTCGGCACCACATGGAGTCTTCTGTAAACCAAGCAATCCATCTTCACTATAATAATAAATTCACCTTTTAAAAAAAATTCCTTTTGTCTTGATCTCAGAAGATAACATAAGGGTAGACTTTATAACCTCCTCTTCTAAACCTAAGCCCACTAAATGATAAGTATACCATAAGTGATCTATATAGATTCTACTTACTCACCCTACTGTAGTTCATGAAATCTAAAATACCAATGACTATGAGACATACTGTTTATGTTGCACCTCGGGGGGG